>NW_006239134.1:583160-595724 GCF_000226075.1 Solanum tuberosum | reverse complement strand
AGGGAAACCCGCAGCCGCTACCCTTTGGGTGCGCACAGGGGAAAACCCCCGCTCCTATGCAATAGCTCGCAAACCACATAGGAGAGGTAACCCGCACTAGGCAAGCCCGGTGCGACGAGCTCGACCCAGAAGGCAAACCCCTTGCTTTCGCTTGCAAGGGGTTTCGAACTTGAGACCTCCATCATGGAAGTCCCAAGCCCAAACCACTGGGCCACCCCGAAGGGTAAGACAAACAATAATTATTTGGACAAGAGAAAGAAAGAATTATAGTTAAGCTATATAGATGCAATTAAATCATGTCAATGAAGTTTAGAAACCATCATAAATTTGTTTATTTAGATGAAAAAAATGTATCTATAGGTTTTCTACTAAATTTTAAATTTCTTATTCCTAATCACTAAAAGACCAACCGTGACGTTTAATTTAATTTATCACTTACTCAAAAATATGTTGTCTAGTGTTTCTCTTAAAGATTTGAGCCTATCAGTGAAGATGTGCACGATTTACCACCTTGATTCCTAATAAAAGGGCATACTAAGCGAAATGAAGCACAAAAAATGAGTTTCACAAAGTTTAGTAGTGATGTAAGCCTATTTTTAGAGCAATGAGAAAAGTAATTAAAATCCATTGTTCACAATTATGAGGCCGAGATGTAGCATTCTGATTTTAACTTCAGTGGGAACTGGCAAGATATGTCACAAGTGGAGGAGGAGCAACTAGACATAAACAAAATCTTCCAAAATTTCAACATGTAGATTAACATGTATTTAAGCAACACTGGGAAACTAAAGGTCTTAACTGATTATTCTTAAAATCAATCAGGATGAAGGTTGGACAGACATAGCAACAAAATCATGAAGTTTATTCAGAAAGGGATTTACACATCTATGAAGTGACCCTCATGGAAAATGTGGAAGTGAGGATTGATACACAAGTCATCTCCAAGAAAATAAGATTCAAGTATCTAGGGTCGATAATCCAAGAAAATTGGGAGACTGATGAGGATGTTACACATTGTATTAGAACAGGACAGATGAAAAGAAGGCACGCATCTGGTGTATTGTGAGATAAGAATATGACACCAAGCCTTAAAAGAAGTTTTATAAAATGGTGGTCAGACCAGCTATGTTGTATGGGGCGGAATGTTGGCCAGTCAAGAACTCGCATGTCTAGAAGATGAAAGTCATGGAATTGATAATGTTGAAAAGGATGTGTGAGCATATTAGGAGAGATATGATTAGGAACGAAGATATTAGAAACAAGGTGGGAATGGCCTCGTGGACAAAATGGGGGAGGTGAGGCAAAGATAGTTCGGGCATGTAAAAAGGAGATGCACAAATGCCCAGTGAGGAGGTGTGAGAGGTTGGTTATAGTGGGTGTGAGAAGAGGTAGAGGTAGGCCGACGAAGTATTGGGGAGAGGTGATTAAGACAGGACATGACACTAAGAGAAAATTTTGGAGGTCAAGATTAGCATAGAAGGTTAGTAGTTAGTCAAGCGTTGTCTAGTTTCCTTATCAGTATTTTTTTAGCACTCTCCTACTATCTTATTCTTCAATTTTGTTGTCTCCTTGGTTTCGGTTATCATATATCTGTTGTTTTTACTATTTTCTTCTCCATTGTTTTCAGTATGACTTCTTCACTATTGTATTTGTTTTAGATAATTGATTTTTAATATGCTTCACTTAAGCCAAGAGTCTATCCGAAATAGTCTCTCTACCTTCTCAAGATAGGGGTAAGGTTGCGTACACACCACCCTCCCTGGACTTCAATTGTGGGATTACACTGGTATGTTGTTGTTGATGCAAAAATTAAAGAGAGATGAAGATGCACACAGGTGGACACCATGGAAGATAGGTCGATCAAAAAGAGTAGGCAAACGAGAAAAATGCAAACAAAGCACCAAACTATGTTGGCGATTTATGTGCATAGCTTAACCAGAGTGTGGACTTCAGCAAAGAAAAGCATCATGAAGAAAAAACAAAAAATATAAAAGTAATGCAAGAAAATATAATATTGAGACAAACAATAATTATTTGGACAAGAGAATGGAAGAACTATAATTAAGCTATATAGATGCAATTAAATCATGTTAATCAAGTTGGGAAACCATTTTAAAAAAATATATATATTTTGATGAGAAAATGTAATTATAGATTTTCAATGGCTAGCAATCTCATACTAAATTTTAAATTTCTTTTTCTTAATTACTAAAGTACCACAGTTTTAACCCTTTTCAGCATTATATTCACAATAGAAAATGAGGGGTTGTTCCAAATGGAGTCATAAGACAATTTAAAATAAGACCTTAGAGAGAAACAATTAACTAACTATCTTGAGAACTTGCTCAAACATGAGTTTTTTTATATAACCTAGTCAATAGACAAATATAATATAATATAAAAAGCTTCCAGAATGTCTCATTGAAACAAGCAGAAATCATAATCTAATCCACCAGCAAGCCAAAAATGGTAACTCGACTAGGCTCTACTGTTAACCTGTTAGGGGTCGTTTGGTTAGGAATAAGTTATTCTAGGATTACTTATCCCGGGATAAGTTATTCCACCATGTATATGTGATAACTTATCCCATCAGTAAGGTAAAAATGGTGAGATAAATAATCCAAGGATCACATAGTACCTCCAACCAAACACATGATAAAATAATCCTGCATTTTATCATGGGATTATTATATCATATACCTCACACCAAACGACTCCTTAAGAGTTCAAGCTGCAATTGGAGGGAATAAGTTCCCTTCTGTCATAAGTTGACAACCCACAAATCATTCAACCAAAAATAAAAAGCATTACTTTAAAGAACAATGATGTTGATAAACTACTTTAGCCTAAATGCGCAACAAAATTGCATGTTATCTAGCAATAACCAGAGACGACAAATAATATGCCTGTCTTCTTGAAATACAGGATCAACCTTTTTGATTAAGCATTAAAAAGATTGCACTTACATGTCCTATATATTTCAACGGAGTTCATCTTTGTATAAGGAAGTGAAATCCAAACAACCCCCTCCCCCCCAACTACACTATTTATTTTCCTTCTTTCCTTGGTTAAAGAATCAGCCTTTAGGCAGATTCCATTTTAATAACCTTTAATCCCATGACCAAACATGGGAATGAAACTATCATCTGCAATCCCTCACAAAGATGATGCACTATCCCCCACCCTCCAAAAAAGAGGGTTGTTTGTAAACGCAGTAAATTCTTGGGGTATAAAACTTTTTTTTTTTTGATGAAATACTAAGAAATTTCATTGCTGGCATCAAGAAGATGCAGAATAGTACAAAAATTAGGAAGATAACAAAACTTCGTTAGCTCATTTACAAAAAAGACTAAACTAGTACTAGGAATCTAACAAAGTTCAAAAAGCTGTCAGATGAATATATGGGTGAAAGACTATGCCGACTACATAGATACATAAGACACCTAGCCTTAAGGGAGTGATTTGTAGTTGATAAACCTTCTGAACATCTGATGTGCCTGTCTGACCATATACGCCAAAAGATACTAGCAGGTATCATCTTCCAGATTGGCTTGATGGCCTTACCAACTCTCCAATTGCACTAGTGTTCAAAGGCCTCTTTGGTGCTATGTGGCATTACCCAATTAATACCAAATATAGACAAAAATATTTTTGGTATATAAAACTTACAAGACACGGAAGTATAGCATATCTGGTTTGGGGAGACAACTCTAATAAAACTAACTTAGAAGCGAAGACCATGCAGACCCTTAAAATAGATGCAGGTTTCCCTTTACCAAATGGAAACACAAATAAAATTGAAGATTGCAAGAAATGTAAACAAGGCCAAGATAATGATGCTCTTAGTGATGAGGCGAACAATTTGCCAATATACAAAGAGACTTCCCTTTTTGGGTAAAATGTGCCACTTAAAAATGGTATTAACAAAGCACACGGACGCAGCAATTGAAATATTCACTTCCAACCTGTGGTCGGAGATCTTCTTTTCAGCTTTTCCGGTAGAGCTAGCAAGAGATTCAGACAAGACTTTCAGTTTATCAACCTGCAAAGAGTCAAATATTGCTTTAATCTTGCAAAAGATGCAACAAAAAATTGATATAAAAGAAGGGATGAACTTCGCTGAAAACACTGTGCCCTGTTACTCACTAATGTATTAGGGGATCCACCAATGTTCTTTCCACAAACAAATTTTTTATACCAAAATAAATTGCATGAAGCATGTTGCTTTCTAGAACTTAAAGGAATTATTAAGCTAAGCTGACCAAAATTATCTGTCAAAATAGGAATATAAGACAAGACGCAGCAAACAACCTAAGAAAATTAGTTGACACTGAAAAGATATGCTTGATGCACACCACAAAGAGAAAAGTCCCTAACAAATACACTGCCTATGTTTCATTTTATATTATACCGCTATCATTTGGGGAGTCAAGTAGTTTTTATTTGACTATGTCTCGTTGCAATTCCGTTACTTCCTCATTGTACAAGCCCATTACTTCCTCATTTTGCAAGCTCCCTTTATTATTTTTAATTTTTTCTATGACCGTGGTGTATGAGCTAGCTTTTGCACACCTCAACTAATTACACTAGATACATGTATCAGATAACACTGTCCACCAAGACTAGGAAAGACGGGAAGAATCACCTAGTGTTTTTTGTCTCTACTGAGTTCTAAAATTGAGACCTCGGGGTTCTCAATTACTTCATTGACCAATAGGTCACACCCTTGGGTGCAGCTCCTTTTATTGGATTACCATCGAGATGATTTCCACTTAGGAATCATATAAACTCTTCATAAACTCCTAAGTAAATGTGAGAATGTTCTTCAATAACCACCATGAAAGGCATTGGCAAAGAAATCCTCCATTTCTTGAACTCTTTCAGGGGAATGGGGGTGTAAAATCTTGCTACGTGGCATTTTTACACTAGTTTGCGGGTGAATTTTTACTCATTCACGCGCCCCCAATACATAAGATACACCTGCTCTGACAACGGGTTAAAATGGTGTATTTATAGTGTTTGGAAATGGTTTCGTCGGGAAAACTTTAGATGTCTACTTCAAAAAAAGGTCAAAATTTAGGAGTTAATGTATTTTCTCAAAAATTTATATTATTTTTAAAAAATTATGAGATCAATGTCTCATTGAGACTGCAAATTTATGGTTTGACCCTTGAACTCCAATCCCCTTAATCCTTCTTGAAACTGAGGAGTAAAAAGGATAGAATATGTTGAAGATGAAAAGAGTTTCACATTGGTGGTTAATGAAATGGGTGGTTTCACTTGGGCAATCCTCCTCCCTTTGAGCTAGCTTTTGGGGTGTGAGTTAGGGGTGGGCATAAGAATCGGAAAATCAAACCAAACCGAAATTATTCGATTTTTCGATGTCGGTTCTTTGGTGTTTCAATTCGATGTCGGTTCTTTTTTTCGGAAAATTCAGTTCTTCAGTTCGGTGTAAGGGTCACCATTCCACGGTGCACCGAAGAACCAAAGTTTTATTAATTAAATATAAAATAATATTTTAAATAATATTAGTTATATATTTTGATTTTTGACCCAAAACAATTTAAGTTTGACCCAAACCATTTCAAAATTAAATAAATTTAAAATAATATTTTAATTTGATTTAATTGAAAAATATAGCCGTTGGCAGTGGCACACTGAATTTAGTAACCATACGAAATGCATTTCCTATGTATTCTTTTCCACTGACCTATTAACATGCATACAACCAAAATTAAAGATTAAGGTTCAGTATGGATATGGTATTTGCAAAGTTTGACCTCTACTTTTCCATTCTTGATGTTATTTGCTGAGCAAGCACAAGCATAAGTACTTTTAGGAAGTAGATAGATGGCTTGTCCCGCACTCCCGCTACGAAGAAATGGTGGAACTTGATACCCTCTTGTATATGGTGGACTATTTGGAGAGAAAGAAACAAGAGGTGTCTAGAAAATACTACAGAATCAGTGCAAAAGATCAAATGGAATTGTATGAAGACTTTCTTTTTTTGGTGTAAAGAGGGTATAGAGGATGCTGGACAGACTTTAGATTTTATTTCTTCTTTATAAGTTTAGTAGCAGCTTTCTTGAGTTGATTTTTTTTTTGGGGGGTCACTGATGTAAATCTTTTTGGTGGTTGCCAGCATACCCTCATTGCTGAGGAATACAATTTTACCTTTATAAAAAAAAAGATAGTTGGCTTGTCCCGCTACAGTTTAAATTTTACAAGTTTACATAATTGTTGATTGTTGAATGTTGTTGTCTTGTAGTTGGCTGACTGCGGGTTTAAATTATTGATTTTGTTCTCATTTTATTTTTTATTTGCATCGAAAAATCGTTTTAGAAACACCGAATAAAACCGAACCGAAGTTGAAAAAACTGAACCGAACCAAACTAGGTATTCGGTGCACACTTTTTCAAAACCGAACTAAAATATGATAACACCGAACCGATCAACCGAACGCCCACCCCTAGACTGTGAGTTAGGCCCAAGACCTAATTGTACATGGTATCAAAGCCGGACTCATCTCACCTGACATTGGGCCCTTAAATTAAATATGCCCACCCACCATATGTCCAGCCCTGGTCGTGAGATGGGGTGTTGAAAATTTAAAAAAATCCCACATTGGTGGTCAATGAGATAGGCAGTCTCTTTATAAGGCTTGGGCAGTCCTCCTCTCTTTGAGCTAGCTTTTGGAGTGTGAATTAGGCCGAAGACCTAATTTTACAGAATAAAAGCAGCTAGTTGAAAAAATATAGTTGTATAAATAGAACACAAACCCCCACCGGAAAAAAGAATGGGTAAGACATAGAAAGGCTTAATTCCTATGGAACTAAAAATTTTCATGAGAAAACAAATTTAACCGAAGGCATACACACCAATGGTCTAAAACTGACAATGTATGTCAGGAGAAATGATTTCAATGGAATCTAGATTGTACAAATATTGACATCACATATTATAGAGTGTTTGATTACCCGTCTGATGTAGCAATAACCAACAATATTTCAAATGAAAAGATGAGCATAATGCGATTTCCCACAAGATGGGAAACCATAGATCCTGTTTTTTCAGAAAACTATATTTTAAAGTAACAGCTTAGAGTGGTGTACCTTCTGTACATGGACTTCAGGAGAGTCCCCATATTTAAGAGTTCTCTTCTTCAGTAAAAGCCCTTCTAATTTTGAGCAGACCCGAATATGTGCAAGTGCTTCTTTCAGAGCCTATCAATAAAAAAGAACAGTCGTGTTAAATCACGTCTTCTATTTCTAATGACAAAACAAATCAGAAGTTTAACCTATTTAATGAAGTACTAAGTACTTTTTTCTAATTTAAGCTTCTTATCATGTCCATAGGAAAAAAACTCCTTAAATTAAGGCCATGGGAGAATTCTATGGTGATCTGAGAGTTTAGGCACAGGGGAAAGCTCTCTCTTCCAGTAACATCATATAAAATTATGAGACCTCATAAAGGTCTACAACTAAAACAAACCATGAATACTTTTTTTAATAAGTAAACCTAGAACCATGAAAACTTCATTTAAGTGAAGTGTTAACTTTTCCTTGAAAACAATAAAAGTGAGCAAAAAAGAGTTAAATCTGAAACCTGGAAAGGAGTTAAATCTGAAAACTAGAAAAGTGAGCTCAAATAGAGTTATGCAATACACATATGTTATATCTCATGCATGTATGGCATCTAACTTACCACATTAGTAAAAGTCACAGACCATATTTGGAAATCTGAAATAGGAAGTATATTCGTGAAGAGGGTGTTAACAGACTCACAAGAGCCAGAACAGCAATGGAGGGGAACACCTGGATATCACACACTTCCCTCTCATTAAAAAACATGTCAATTTCATATATTAGCCCAATTACATTCTTCAAATACAGATTATGACAAGATAACCTATCTAAATTCATGAATTACATCCTCCAAGTAAACTTTCACAAGTTTCATAATATAAACTCATTTAACAATTCAATGTCAAATAGTTATACAATAATAGATTCTTTATAAAGTATACTACAACACTGGAGAGGAATACCTGAAAATCGTATACTTCCCTCTCCTTCAAAATCGTGTAATTTTCATATATAGACCAATTATATTCTTCAAATACAGATAGATATTTTTTAAAAGTATATTTATGAAACGTTCACAAGTGTTAATAATGTAAACTCATTTAACCATTCAATATCAAATAATTGTACAATGACAGTTTCTGTAAAGTATGCTGCTATAATAACTTGCAATTCAAATTAACTTCTTCATGCCATGCTCAATTTGATTTTGCCACATAAAATGAAGTTGGAGAAAAAGGAAACAACAGAACAGCAATAAGGTTGACCTCAAAAAAAAAAAAAAAAAAAAAAACTGGATAAATAAGCAATAAGGCTCACCTCTATTGAAGCAACACTCTCTTGGGACATCACTTCATGACCCTGACCATTTGGGTCCTTAGCTGCTTTTATTTCATCTAGTTTTTTCTTCAATGAGGAGACTTCCGCATCAATTCTGCAAGGAAGAAAGATGAATGATGCAATAATGTCACTTATAACCTCTTCCTAACATGTTTAAACATTTTTCAGAATGTATTCAGTTCAATGCTTATAAAAAGTTCACAAAAGAAGTTGGTTCTTTAACTGACTTCAGTTGTGAATTTCAAGTATGATATTTTTCAGATGTAAGTAGACCACAAACAAATGAAAAATCAGAAAATATATGAAACGGTTCCTTGTTCATGATTCAAGAAATTGACTATAACCACTATTCACAAATTGAAGACTTTCTTCCCTTTATGATTGACAATTTGAACACACTGATATGGCCATTTATTTTGGTATAAGCACTGATATTGCCAGTTACCCCAAAACAAATGCAAAATGGAATACCTTCAATTATTCGGTGTTCCATTTTCTTCATTTGCATTAATGGAAAAAGGAAGGGAACAAAAAGAAAAAAAGCAATAACTTAGAATGTTGTTTTTAACACATTATCATTTTCTCTATCATAAAGAACAAATGAGCATAAATCTTCCCCTCACCTAAGTAAGACCATCTTTACTAATCGCATAAAACTACCAAATTGAAATCAAAGTTCATAATACATGGCATCTTTGTCTCAAAAATATTTGGCTCCTGATAGTTAAGTATCAAATACACAAAGATGTCAAGAAAAGAAGTGTCCTAACAAGAAATTACCTCCTAAGATCCGCATTAACTTTCAAGCCAGTGATAGCACTTTCTGCAAACTGGAGCAGCTCCTCTCGCTTTACCTGCCAAAAGAATATTATGTTTGCAAAGATAGTCAGCCATGACAACAAGGATTAGTCTTTTAGATAACATTTTATTATAGAGATGTAAATATTGTTATAACATAGGAGACAATTTCAAAAAAGTTACATAGGTCAGAAAAGCAAATTAGGAAAAAGTGGACACTAGAAACAAGTGCAAAATTTGCTTTTGAGAAATGGAATGGAGAGGAGCAAATAGAACTGCATTAATTCCTTGAGCCTGGTCAAGACTCAACAGCACATAAAAATATTTGCACATGGGCACAAGCAGATTGTACAACGAAGTATGACAAAGTCTGAAGATTCTCCTAGCGTTCCCACCCCTGTCAACTTTGATCCACAGACGGAAGTGACAGAAAGTGTGCTAGAAATGGGCAAATGAACCTGGAAGAGCCTAAGAATCTCACTGGCCTAGATGGAATACAAATAAAAACATTCAGAATGATCAACGGTGTGGTGAATGTAGGCATGCTAAGTAATGAACTTCAGACACCAAGACCATGGGGAAACTACAACATATCAGATAAATGGTCCATACAATGGCTGGCAAGAACTTCCTCAAATAGCCCTTATAATCAATAAAACAATACACAGAGGTTTCAAGGAGATAGAATATTCCTTTTCCAGATGTCGAGTATTTGGTGTAACAGACATAAAGCTGGTAGAGATGTTATTTTTCGATGAAGTAAAAAGAGTTTTTTTGTGTTTGGGCAAAAACAGACGCAGATAGAAGACAAATAAAAACATTCAGAATGCTCAAAGATGTGGAGAATGTAGGTATCCTAAGTAATGAACTTCAGACACCAAGACCATGGGGAAACTGCAAAATGTCAGACAAAGTGGCCATAAAGTGGCTGGAAAGAACTTCCTTAAATAGCGCTTATAAGTATTGTGGGGCATCTATAATCAATAAAAGAATACACAGAGGTTTCAAGGAGACAGAATTTTCCCTTTCCACATGTCGAGTATTTGGTGAAACAGACAAAAAGCTGGTAGAGATTTTATTTTTTGATAAAGTAGTAGATTTTTTTGATGTTTGGGCAAAACCAACCGCTTGTACAGATAAGGTATACCAAAGGTTGAAAATCTAGAAAAAGATATGTTTTTTACAAAAGCCACCTGATCTTCTATACCTACACGGATCTCATGGGTGCACCAAAAGCAATAAGGAAAAAGAGGCTACTCCTCGGCTGTACTGAATTCATCATCACCCCTTCAAAAGCTCTCCTATTTCTTTGTGTCCACACAACCCACATAAATGCTAATGGAGCTACATTTCCAACATTATGCCCTTTCCTCCATCTGACACAATTCTAGTCGGACAGCATTACTTGGCATCACTTATTGCATTCCAAATCATATCAAACTTCCCACCATAATCTCGAGATAACCTGACAATGAAGAAGATGACCAACATCTTCACCCGAGCCCTTGCATATAAAATGCCAACTCACATAAGTGAACTTTCTCCTCCTTAAGTTCTCAATCGTCAAAGATCACCCCTCTAGTTGCTAACCAATTGAGAAAACACACCTTTCTCATAATTGTACGAATCCAAATCAAGCCGTAAAGGAAGTCAATCTACTCCACAGTCCCTGGTCAACAACTTCTCACAAAGAGACTTGACAGAAAAAACTCCATTGTTCCCCAAACCCTATCTCCACACATCATGTCCCTCCGGTGAGCATCCCTGTTTGTGTAGCAAATCTAACAAACTTAGGAACTCTGACTCCCCCCAGTCTTGAAATTTTCACCTAAACTGCATCAAATGAAAATTTCACCTAAACTTGGGGGTTGTAACATTCTCCCACTGCTCCAAATGAAACTTCTTTCCCCATTAGCCAAATCCCTGAAAAAGTTCATTTGTGACCTTTCCAAAATTCCCACAACATTGGTTGGAGAATGAAACAAATACAAAAAGTTTGTGAGGATTAGTGTTATTGAAAGCACTCGCTTCAGCAGTTGTGTGAAGCGACGCGAGGCGAGGGTCAGGCGCTTCAAAGAACTAAAGAGAGGCAAGTTAAAAAGCGCTCTCCTCAGCAGAAGTAGCGTGGCGAGCGTGAATGAAAAAAGCGAAATTTAAGGACTATTTTTTAAAAAAATTGCAGCAGTCTTTACATATTTTTTCAGTTCTTCCTGCTGCTGCTCTTCCCCAATTCTAGGGTTTCAAGGTAAGTTTTTCTCTTCTTTTATTCAATTTTCTCTTCTTCACTTTTTTAGACTTTTTTCTCTCTCTCTTTTCTCCTCTAATTCTGTTCCTTTTCTGTTCTCCTCTTTTTTGATTTTTTTTCTCCATTTCTTTTCTGTTCTGATTTTTTTAATGATGTATGTGTATTATGCGGGAAATCCCAAATTGGCAGTCAAAAAGGAAAAATCCATGTGATTACCAAGTGAGCAGCACAAAAGGAAAAAGGAAGCAAGTTTAAATGAGGCATGGTCAACAGCAATTAAAAGACTTGATGATGAAATAAATTAAAGGAAACAATATTCAAAGGAAGATCTCAAAACTCGTCAACTAAGGAAGACATCGAGAATAATTGATACTAACATCAATTTAGGAGGATTCAAACGAAAACTATCAAGAACTCAACAATCAAGGAAGAAGTCAAGAAGCAGCCTTCATTGATGGTCCTTCAATCTCGCCAGGAAAGAATCAAATCCAAAGTTGATCAACACCCAAAAGTTTAAAAGTCAATCAAGACTTTACCTTATTCTTGGAAATAGGATTTCCCTTTCCTTTTCCAAGGATCAAATCTCTTGGGTTGCCTTTTCTTCTGAAGATCTCCAAATTAGCTAAACATGTGCATCTATAAACGGCTCTAGAAGAACATAAGTATACAACACATCTGAACCATCTCACAAGCTCTGCTCTACTTTAGCAAACATTGTATTTTTGAGTGATCTACTGTGTACTTAAAAAAAGAGAGGAGAAAAAATATTGTTGGTGAGCTTTGTATCAAAAGATTGAAAAGAGAGAAAAAGAATTGAGTGTAGACTTAGGAGCTATACTATATAAGCACTTACAAGTTCAAGTTACTCAAAAGGTAGAAGAGTACACCCTTGCAACCCAAGGGGACTGGACTAAGATCCATTCCGGATCCAACCAGTATAAAAAAAATTGGTGTCATATTTACTTTCAGCACTTCCTTATCTGTCTGAAGTTATTTACTGCTTATCTATAAGATAGTTGACTGCTGAAAAAAGGAAGTCGAGAAGGAAAATATAAAAAAAAGTCAATTCACCTCCCCTCACCCCCCCCCCCCCTTACA
>NW_006239134.1:570583-583058 GCF_000226075.1 Solanum tuberosum | reverse complement strand
AAGACAATCCCCCCCCCCCCCCCCCCCCCCCCCCCTTCACTTTCAGTCAAAACTCAGGATGCAACCAGATTTTGAAACTAGCCTCCTCATCTTCGATGACCATAGAATAGGTTCTTTGCCACCCTTCCTCACCATAATTCTAGCTCTTGACAAATTATGCAAACTACACATAACATCTACAATTCTCCCACAAAGATTCTCCACCACTTCTTGAATAAGTCAAAACACCAAAGGTGAACCGAGAGACACACCAAATTCACCACCAGTCCCCAGTTAATCATGGATCTTCACACCCAATATGTTCTGCCTACCCTTCTACCTTCAAAAAATTGTCACCTAACAATCCTCTACCCCTTGAAGAACTTTTGCAGCTTGGCTCTTGTCTACAAAACGAAATAGGAACGGTGAATCACTGAACTGAGTGATCTTCAACCCATTAACTAGATCCCATACTGCAGCAACCCAGTTTCCTACCGCTTCTGTCGATCTCACCCATTTTGAGAAGGTCCCGACCAAGCAAGCCTTCAAGAAACTCTTCCTTCTTTGAACATGTTTGCTTGATAGAGAGAACGAAGGTTCTTTTCCTGATTCTATCTTTCAGTATGTTTCCCCAACTCTAGAACTGGCCATTCTAGCATTTCTTTGAAGGACCTTTGCTCTAGCTTCCTTAATTCTAAAGGAGAAGTAGGAGCCCCTCTCTGGACATAACTCTTGACTCTGAATCATGCAAACTCTACACACTAAAACTCTCCAAGGAAGAGAATTCAAATCAAGTTACAAGATTTCTCATGTTCAAGAGGGAGAGGAGGCGAACTAATCCACAGAACTTCAATAACCTGGTTGAGATGTTATTAAGGAGATACAATTTCTTATCAAACCAAATGCAGAATGCCAGTACCCTCTAGGATAAAATGGCCTTCCATTTAGTTGGCATTATATTTTAGTTAACCAGCCAACACCATATAATTTTAAATTATTAGATAAAGGGAAAAGGGTAAAACATGCCCTTAAACTATGTGAAAGGAACAAAAATGCCCCTCGTTTATAGTTTGGCTCAAAAATGCCCTTACCGTCAATATTTTGGCTCAAAAATCCCCTTGCGGTCAATACTTTGGTCCAGAAATGCCCCTATAGTTACAAAAATGGGTCAAAATGCCTTTTTTCCGAATAAATATATATATTTTTTTTCTTTTTAAACACATCTTCTTCCAATTAATATATTATTAAGGAACACTATTTTTGTTTTCTTTCTTCTAAAATCACTTTAACAAATAAAAATGTAGGAAATATTTTTTTTCTTCTTAATCTCATTTTATCAATTAAAATAGAATAACTTCATGTACCCTTTCGATATATAATATATGTCATATATATAAGATTATAGTATATCCATCATTAATTTATATTTATATAACGATAAAAAATAATGATATTAAAATAAGAAATATTTTTATTTTTTATTTTTTTCTGAATTGAAGTAGGATAAACATTTGCTAATTTTAAAAAGAAAAATAATTATTAGAAAAAGAATGTGTTAAAAAAATAATACTCATATTTATTTGGAAAATGAGCATTTTGACTGTATTTAAGTGGAGAAGGGTAGAGGGGCGGGCCCATTATCCACCGAGTTTAGAAGGCTGTGATTGGTCCAAAGGGCGGGTCACAGACCGATTTCTCGGTTATAAAAAAAAAATAACAATAAGGGCATTTTTGGACCAAAGTATTGACGACAAGGGCATTTTTGGATCAAACTACAAACGGATGGCATTTTTGTTCCTTTCGTATAGTTTAAGGGCATTTTTGAGCCAAAGTATTGACAATAAGGGCATTTTTGAGCCAAACTATAAACGGAGGGCATTTGTTTCCTTTCACATAGTTTAAGGGCATTTTTTACCCTTTTCCCTTGGATAAAAGATGTCTGAAACTGAACCACACAACAATTCTCAGCCTCAGCAAAACATAGTACTGCAGTGAAAAATATTGAACGTATACGAAGGCCCAACACTTCATCAAATGATTGTGGAATCAAAGTAGCACAGTCAAAGAGAGTAAAAAAAGTACATAGAGTTTCAATTACAGTTGTCTATTAATTTTATTTAAAATCAAGACGGTTTTCTATTGCTAAAAGATAGAAAGGACTGTTTGACTTTACCAATACTTCATCTTTGTAGCTTGAGAAAACTTTTGCCAGATCCTGGATACTGCTGACTATTGCATAGTGCACCTCTTTTCCTCCCGTGAGACAGAGTCTGCAGGTAACTAAATACAGTTAATATCTTGACACTCAATGCCTATTCAACAGATACAACATAAGCCAGAATTTACTGAAGACACACTCATGGCCTGTGATACTGACTAAACTCACCCAAACAATTCAAGAAGGAGAGAAACTTCCTCTTCATTTGGCGTTTCAAGAATCTGAGTAACAGAAAAGAGTAAATTTGTCGTTAACTCTCTTAATCAACAATTTTGAGAGCTAGATATCAACCAAATTATACATAAAAGAAAAGACCACAGACATTACACAATCTGGAAGGATAAAACTAAAGACACCACTACTTTCCATAATAAAGCAGTTGTCTATATCTAAACTTTCATTATTTAAAAAGATGGATCAAACAACTACCAAAGGAATTAAAATTTGGAGAGATCACAGAAATGGAATTTGTGTGTGATAACGCGGTTCCACTTCATATTGCGTCAAATAGAGTTTTTCACAAGAGGGACCAATCACATAGAGATTAATTGACATTTTGTCATAGAGAAGGAGCTCTTCGGAGACATCATCACAAAGTTTGTGCGGCCAAATAATCAACTGTAGATATATTCACAAAGTCCATTGCCGGTCCTAGCACCAGCTTGAGTATGAGGGTTAGGGTCTCATGAGTACTCAGAATAAGAGTAAATATAGTATATTGCTTGATTTACTCATATTGTAATTATGTAGTGATTTTCCTTCCTTTTTACAGCATGTATACATGGTTATTTAAGCCCCAGTAGCTTGAGGGAAAAATTAAGCCATGTTTCTCTTTTATTTCTCTTCCTCTTCACACTTCGGAAAAAGGATGACATATACAGAATTGATAAATGAAACTAAACATGAATGAGCTTCTTTTGGCAAAACAAAGCAGGAACTGAAAAAATTTACTTACATACCATACATATTGATATGCCCTCCAAAGCTTGACTGTATAGAAAGACATCATGGAAGTTCATTGGCTCACCACCCATCTCCGTATCATAATAGAGAACCTATCAAATTGGAGACGGGTTAGGCCAACTGTGTGAAACAAGTAAACTGGAGTGAAAAAACTTTTTGAAGGGTGAATCATGAGAATTCAATCAATAAATAAACAACATATACCCATAACAGAAAAAAATATTGTGATTGAGTTTACTCTCGATCTAAGCAACACAAGTACAAGAACCACATGTTAACTAAATAAGAGAGACAAGGTGACCACAATCAAAACAGTCTGAATTTAATTGGAATGATTGTTTTCACAACAAGTAGCATAATATATATATAACATAAGAGTTTTCACTAAAACCAAACAAGAAAAGCAGAAACAATAAACAGATCACAACCAACAGAACTTGATATGCATTGTAAGACAACCAAAGGCAATCTGATATCCATTCAAATTTGCATCCAAAAGACACTTGTGGAATGTGGACAAAGAAGCTTTATCAAACATGCTCAGCTTCATCAATTTATGAGATGTCAGTCCTCATGGTCTGCATACTTGATGCAATAAATATTACTGGATTGTAGATGGTATAAGAATCATACTCCAGATAAAATCATCTGATGAAGACATCCTAGAAGTATAAATAACAAACCAAGATCCAGTTGGTGATTTCACAATCAAAAGCAGCATAAAGGATTGAAGGGAGTCTGACACTCCTTGATATTTCTAAACCAGCAAAAGAGCCTTTTAGGGGACTAGCAGACGCACCATATCAAAAAGGAGATTAATTGACACAATGAACCAATTCCTGAACAGATTATTCCATGAGATAAACAGCACCAATGAATCTATGGCAAAACTACTTAAACGTACAATTATTTTACTTAATGCACATATAAATCCCAAACTGAAGAACAAACTAATTCTAGAATATTCAGATTTCCTTCTTACATGAAGACCAAACGGGAGAAATTATTTCTAGAAAGAGAAATTCCAAGTCCTGCTTCATCACAAAACAGAAAAGATAAAAGTGAGAGCTTGGAAGATCAATTTACTCACCAGAGATTGTTTTCTTGGATTCTCCTTTATTTCTTCGGAAGGATACTGCTGCTCGTTGATCTTTTCCTTATCTTCAGCAGAAACCTCAGTCCTCTTTTCAATTTCTGTAAGTACAGCTAACCACCTTTTCATCAATAGAATTCTCTCTGGTCCCCTACAAGAGACAGAAGCTTCTTCCAATCTTTTGACCGTCTGTTTGAAACTTTTGAAGTTCCTATTCCCCTGACATAAGCAAAAAATCATCTCATGAACTCTTTAGTTACACAGAAGAAAAACGCAAGCACAGGGAGCCCACGTATAAAACTTCACAGTTCCTGTAGTATTCCAGAAGTTCATAATGATGTTAAACTCCAATTTGATCTCTGCTGCTTGTATTTACTTTTCTTAAGCAAACCTTAATTTTTAAAATTTTATTATACTTCAGCTATCATAATGATAAAAACAAGAAACAACTTGGTTTCCTTTTCTTTTGAGGACTATAATACAATAATCCTCTATGCGGAAAAAGAAAGCAAACGAGGATCGCTTAGAAAAACAAAATCATGGGAAGATTCTGATAATTGACGTGGTTATCGAAAGTCAAAAACAGAGTGGAGGAGACAGATTTTTCACACTTTGGAAATCATGTACGTAGAGTCAGATCCAGTTCCACTCCAGATTGACATCAGTTCACAAGAGGAAGATATGGAAGCAAATGCAACTGAATGGGTTCAAGCGAACATGTTAAATTTGAGCCAGCTGTTTGGAGTTGATCTTAAGGGGTGTAGGAAGGAAGCACATGCTCTATTTATGAAACTTGATCAGAGGGAGAAGGAAAATGGGTCGGGGGAAAGTCACAAAGTCACAAAGGAGAACAACATAGTTCCAAAAGAAATCAGAAATTTATTCTTCAATGTGAATTTCAAGGATGGAGAGCCAAGATCTAGTGGGAGTATTCTAACTCTCAAACAATAATGAGAGTAAAAATTCTGTCTTGGAATGTAAGGGGGTTAAATGGAGAGAGCAAGAGGGGGATAGTGAGAAGTAGAGGTAGACCTAAGAAGTACTAGGAGAGGTGATTAAACAGAATATGGCGCAGTGGCAGCTTACCGAGAACATGACCTTAGCTAGAAAGGTGTAGAGGACTAGAATTATAATTGAAGGTTAGTATGTAGGAGTGATTTGTCTTGTTGCACTTACTAGTAGTCATAGGACTACTCTTCTAGTTTCTTGTTTGTCGATTTCTGTGACTATCTATTACTTGGTGTAGTATGTGTGTAGTAGCATTTTGTGGTAGTACTATTACGTTACTATCTGTTGTTTTGTTACTATCTATTGTATATTGTACTTCCATTATGTCTTTTCCTAGAGTGTTTTTTCCTTGAGCCGGGTCTATCGGAAACGGTCTCTCTCCCTCACCTCTGAGGTAGAGGTAAGGTTTGTGTACATTCTACCCTCCAGACCCCACTATGTGAGACTACACTGGTATGTTGTTTTTGTTGTCTTCTTATATCAGGTTTCCTCTATTCTTTGAGTTGTCATTAAAGTTAGATAATCTTCATAGATAAATATTTAGCTTGCTTTCGTTATACCCATGTACAATGAAAAGCTCTTTTCCACTGTCTTTCCTTATTTATTGCCACTGTGGAGTTACTACTTCAAAGGAGATACTCATTTCATTTGTATCATTGAGTTGATTTTTTAGCTAATCTGATTTTTCTTTTCAATAATGGCAGTGCCTGGCCAACTTGCACACACTCAACTAGTCTACTAGGTTATTGCTACCTCCCACTAGCACAAATACTAGGTGACTACCCAACAAGACTTAAACACATAGAAAGAGTTAACCTAGTGCCAGCTCTCCTACAACTTGAACCTTAGTTCACTCAGGTTATTGGTCCAACCTTTTACCAGTAGGCAACCATGTAGTAGCTGTAGCGCTAGCTATTTAATTTATACTTCTTGTAATGTCGACAGCATCAAGGTGAAATCTACACATAACTCAATAGTACTTACAAATAACTCTTGGATTAAATGCAATATCAAGTAGGACTAGAATTTTACTGATCTATACGGTTGCACGACATATTTTATAAGAAAAAACACTTTCAATCAAGAATCAAGCTTTGTTATATTGTTTTTCACAAGCGAGTGAACCCATCACCCTAATATCAGGACTTGGCTTTTTGTTTTCCATTTTTGTTAAGTAGAGCAATTGATGAATGACAATTCATCAAATATTACTAAGCCTATTTTTTTAGATACACTTAGCTCTATTCTTGGGCAACATTAAACAATTCAAGTTTTAAGAAAAAAAATAAAACCAAAATGGAAATCAATGGTTCTACTAGTAAGCAACTTACATAATACATGGACGCACCTCTTTGTTTCCTCAAGCATCAACTTGAGCTTAGCTATCTAGCTCTCCATTCCCTGTTAATACTCAATAATTCCTTCACTTCAAAACGCCATTGTTAATGCCATGGTGTTATCTTTCAACTCAACCAACCCCTCCTCTTACTATCTCCCTCTTTCTTCACTCTCTTAGATAGCTTCTTATGCAAAAAGCAGTCAAACAAGTACCCCTTCTCGCGGTCTTCCTCAAATCCTCCACAAAAACATTCATTGTAATAACCAGATTAAACTTACCCTTCCACTTCATTTAGGCAACCAAAGTTTGTCCTCCACGAATTTCTAGACACAATAACAGCATACCCAGTGTAATCCCACAAGTGGAGTTTGGGGAGGGTAGTGTGTACGCAGACCTTACCTCTTCTTTAAAAAAGAAGTGTCTTCGATAGACCCCTAGACTAAGGAGCCTAAATTTGATTCTCTTCCTCTATCAATCTAACCCCTTAGACTTACAACCATCGTCCCCTCCATCCCTCATGCAACTCATGACGCTTCATCGTGCGAACTCACGTACCCACTACCAACCACAATTTAGGCTCCTCAATCAAGTCATATGTGGAGAAGAAATGTGGGTCTAAATGATTATAAAGGAAAAGGGTGAGTTGAAATTAGTTATTCCAATGAATTTTCAAAAGGAGGATTTGAAGAAGACTGCGAAAAAGAGTACTAGTTTAAGTGTGTTTTGCATAAGAAGTTATTCAAGAGAATGAAGAAAGAGGAGGATAGTGAGGAGAACTATTGACCGAGTTGAAAGGGAACAACATGAAATTATGAATGGTGCTTAAAAGTGAGATGTATTGTTGTTGATTGAACTCTATTGGATTCCACTTTTTGTTAGATCCTACGGCAGTTGAAGATATAAAAATGGGTCTCCTTATATGATATCGAGCAAGCCTCACCTCATGAGCTAACTTTTGGGGTTTTGTCAGGCCGAAGGTCTAGTTTATATCATGTTTTCAAAGCTCAAGTTCATCCCGATTTTTTGGTTTACTTGATGTTGGGCCCCTATGTCATTTTGTTCACGCTCCAAATATCCAAGTCATGGGCATGCGGGGTCATTAGATCCCACATCGATGGGGAATTTTAAAACGGATCTCCTCATATGGTTTTGGGTAATCAAAACTTCATAAGCTACATTTTGGAGTAGAGTTAGACCTGAAATTCATTTTCAAATTATTTGGCCTTAATTACTTCGGTAAAACTTGATTAGTTGCTCAAATATAGTTCTAAGCTTATTTATTTAAAAGAATTAAAAGAAAGCACTAAGGAGAAAAACAAAAAATCCTTCTCAAAATATTATTCTTAGTGGAATTCCCCAAATGTTTAATTCACAAAATGTGTAAAACAAATAATCAAGTTCTGATATTAGGGACATGAGTACACACACCATTGAGTGAAAAATTAAAGAAAGCCGTATACCTGACTAGAAACTACATTTTAAAATTAGTTAAAGGTCGCTTAGTTTAGATACAAGTTATGCAACGATTAGAAATACAGGAATTATTATAAAGGATTACTTATGAAGGGTTTAGTAATATAAGGATTGTTTTGCACGTATTAGTAATGCAAGTATTGTAATGTGAATTATTTCTTTGTTGAATATTTGGTTTGATTATCATATTAGTATATAGTGTATATATTTAAAATACTTTAGTAAAATAAAATGTTCGTTAAGTTTGGAGGTTTAGTTTTGTCATTTCAGTGTTTTAATCTAGGTATTATATAATGCACCTATTCTTACCACACATAAAATATACATAGATTCCTCATTAATTTACTAAGGTAAAGCTACCAAACAATGTATTTAGCTATACAGGATTGTATGCCAAAATTGATTTCCTTAAAATGCAACCAAACAATGTACTATATTATGCTGATTTTCATAAACCCATTAACTCCATTGAAAGACAACCAATCGGCACCTAATTTGTGTAGTATAATTTCAAGACATTAACACAAAAGTATTAATAATATGGAGTGCTGGCTGTAAGGAAACAAAATTGGATAATGGAGAAATTACAATACGATCCTGGAGGAGTTTGGCGCCCTCTGCGACAGCTTGACCGGCTTGTTGAACAACGGAGTCAGCGTAGTTCTTGACAGTGCGGGTGAGGTTGTTCTTGTTCCCAACCTCCACGGCTTTGCTCATGGCCGATTTGAACCACGACATTTTTTCAGTTTTGAACTCTGGTTATTCCAATTAGGGCTCTACAGAATATGATGCTACGGATGTCGATGGATCGCCAGAGAGAACAGAGACTAATGAAGCTAACTTTGTTCTGTTGTTGATATCCAATGGAAAATTGGGAATGAAGATCGAGCACGGTGTTGCTCTTCTCTGCACAGCTTTGGGATAGGAAAACTGGCTTTGCTAAGACTGGACTTGGTACTTCTTCAGAGTCCACTATGGAAAATTCAATTACTTCTGCAAATTACACTTCCACCACCTAAGTTCTTTTTTTATTATTATTTGCTTACCTAAGTTTAGAAAAATACATAAGTTGCCCGAGAGAATTTAACTTAAGGTATTATCCTAGTCGTGAATTAAATTATTGTTTTTAAAAAAAAAGTGATCTTGACTTGGTCAACTAAGAATACAACTTCAAGGTCTTAATCTTAATGGTTCAGATATTAGTCATTAAGTTGTTTAGTAGAGTGTATAAGAATAACGAAGAATATAGTGTATTATTAGTAACTAGGTAATTTACTCGCGCTTTGCGCAGGCATAAATAATCTTTCTATGTTTTTGAACAATATTTCCAATAATCGACTGTTATAAGAAGAAAAAAAAAGTAAATTATAGTTGGTTTTTAGAACATTTCAGAAGAAATTAAATGATTTTACATCATCACATATCTCAAGAATTCTATATATATATAATTAATGATTAAAGATATCTTGATATCTAATCATTTTTACCTTTTACATAATTTATCATAATATATGTTTGATGATATAATTGTCTTGTTAAAATTGAGTGATGTTTTTATGTAGCGATTAAACATCACTTTTTCTATTTTTTGTACATGAAAAATATAGAATTTGATAATTTTATGGTTAGAATAACTCTTTGTAAAAAAAATTATGTGAAACTTTTCGATAATCAATATTAGTTATAAATAAGTTAAGATCGTTAAAAAATGTACACCACAACAACATAAATATTTTTTTAGAGACAGTCTATTTGTCGGAGGTCATACATTCACCACTTTTCGTTATTGTTACTTTGTTACTGTAACAAAATTTATAGAAGGAGAAGAATAAATTTGAAACAACAGCAAAATAATCTTGTTAACCCTTTTAGAAATTCATTTTGCATTAAATTGTTGCTCTGAAGGCCCTTCTATATGCTTCATCAATGCAACTTTATGATTTTTTCAGAAATATGTATGTATAATTATGGCAGTATGGAAGTACAAGTAGATCAAAATGTTAGATTCTAGACTCATGTTAAATAAATATTCTCGAACGTTAAAAAATTAAAAATGAGTCTAACCTAGATACCTCAAGCGCTCAGCAATGACTTGGGACATAAAGGACAACAAATCTATGTTAATAGACATGTCTTTTGTAGTTTAAGATATTACTTATTGTTTCATATTGTTCAAATTAAGCTTGCCGAAAGTATTCATAACTCACATAAAAAATATTTAGAAAAGTCAAATGGGAAAAAAACAAAAACATTAAACTAACAAAATGCCCTTCTTCATACTACTCCACCAATAGACTTCTCTCAAATTCCGATACATCTTTGTGGAACCCGGATGAATGGAGTATCTTGAGCTATGAGCTTCCTCCATAATCCTCTCTTGGAGTTCATCCACCCTTGGCACACACAATCTACCTTGATATCTCAATATACCATCTCCCCCTTGTTCAAAAGCCATAACTTTCTGCTTATGAACATTTGCCTTCAATTCAAGAAAAATAGGATCTTGGTCTTGCTTTTCGTTCACTTCTGACACTAAGGATGATTCAGCCCCATTCATCACCGCTACTCTTCTTTATATGGAATCCATTAGTCGGACTCCCAAGCGTGCAAGTCTGTGCACATCTTTTGCTAGCTCTTTTTAGCTTCCTCAAAATGGGTGGTACTACCCATAGATAACCTGCTCAAGGCATCAACTACAACATTAGCCTTACCTGGGTGATAAAGAATACTCATGTCATAATCCTTGAGTAACTCTAACCACCTTCGCTGTCTGAGATTAAGTTCTTTCTGGCTAAACACATACTGAAGAACTCTTGTGATCGGTGAACACATCCACATAAACACCATAGAGATAATGATATACAACAAAACCTTAAGTACCTTCTGGTAAAGTCAATACTGGGGCAGTAGTCAACATCGTTTTCAATTCTTGAAAGCTTTTCTCACAAGCTTCAGACCATTGAAATTTCACTGTCTTCTGAGTTAACTAGGTCAAAGGGGATGAGAATCCCTCTACAAACCTTCTATAATAGCCAGCCAAATCCAAGAAACTCCAAATGTCAGTTGGAGATGTGCGTCTAGGCCAATTCTGCACTGCCTCTAATTTCTGAGTATCAACTTTAATTCCCTCTCCATACACAATGTGGCCTAAGAATGCCACAGACTCAAGCCAAAACTCGCACTTAGAGAACTTGGCATACAATGTTCTATCTCTTAGAGTTTGGAGAACTATTCTGAGGTGACTAACATGATCTTCTTCATTCCTCGAATAGATTAGTATGTCATCAGTGAAGACGATAATAAACATATCTAAATAAGGCTTGAATACTCTATTCATAAGTTCCATGAATGTTGCAGGCGCATTGGTCAAACCAAAGGACATAACTAGGAACTCATAATGACCATAACGGGTCCTGAATGTTGTCTTTGGAATATCACATTCCCTTACCCTCAATTGATGGTAGCCTGATCTGAGGTCTATCTTAGAGAAACAGGTAGCACCCTGAAGCTGATAAAAAAGATAATCTATTCTCGGAAGAGGATACTTGTTCTTGAAAGTAACCTTGTTCAACTGGCGGTAATCAATACACATCAAAAGGGAACCATCTTTCTTCCTCACAAATAAGACCGGAGCACTCCAAGGTGAGACACTTGGTCGAATAAAGCCCGTATCAAGGAGATCCTTCAACTGTTCTTTAAGCTCTTTCAACTCTGCTGGAGCCATTCTATATGGCAGAATAGATATAGGATGAGTATCTGGGAGAATTTCTATACCGAAGTCTATTTCTCTCTCAAGAGGGACTTCGGGTAGATCATCTGGAAAGACTTCTGGAAACTCACTCACAACTGGAACTGACTCAATAGGAGGTGTCTCAATACTGGAATCCTTAACTCGGGCCAAGTGATAGACACAACCATTGGAAACTAACTTTCTTGCCTTAAGGTACGAAATAAAACTACCTTTAGGCACTACTGAACTACTTTTCCACTCTAAGACTGGCTCATTAGGAATTTGGAACCTAACGACTCGAGTTCTACAATAAATGGAGGCATAACAGGCACGAAGCCAGTTCATACCTAGAATAACATCAAAATCTACCATGTCTAACTCAATTAAAGAAGCCATGGTGTTCTTGTGATTGATGGATATGACACAAGCACGATATACTCACTCCCCAACAGGTGTTGAAACACAAAAGGGTTCACAGAGTTTCTCAGGAAGAACATCAAAATTATTTGCAACATAAGGGGTTACAAAAGATAAACTTGCTCCTGGGTCTAGCAAAACATAAACATCAAGAGTAAAGACTTTGATCATACCAGTGACAACAACTGGAGAGTTTTGTTGCTCTTGGCGACTAGTGATCGCATAAAGGTGGTTTGCTCCTCCACCAGTACCGGA
>NW_006239134.1:509087-569382 GCF_000226075.1 Solanum tuberosum | reverse complement strand
GCGAAGTAATAACTGAGCCAAACATCGATTATGATGTCTAATATGAGGTAAAGGTAAGGGTTAGTAAATTATACACACGTAGCCGGACCAAGGTGCGGGGTGAAATTCTCTAGATGCCGGACCAAGGATTTAGAGATACCTAACTTATCACTTTGCATGTAATACACTAGAAAAGGATTGCTATTACTAGGATTACTGCGTTATGAGCTTGTGGGGAACACGTATACCCTAGTTATTTCTCTTATCTTGATAACAACCTAAGTTGAGTTTGATTATTGATTACTTATTAAGTTCTTACTATTTGTTTTGCACAAACACCACCCCCCTTTAATTACATGTTTCTGGAAATAATTTGACTAATTGAATATAATTGTTGGTTAAAGTAAAGTCTAAACCATTTTCCTCGTGGGATCGACCCCAACCTACAAGTTGGGTTCTTTACTTGATAACGATCGCTTATACTTCTGTAAGGAGGTGTAATTTGAGCGTATCAGTGGGTTCTACCACACTTAGCACATGTTGGATCCCAGTTACCTCATTGTGCCACACTACCCTGAGATTGGGTAGGTCTAGCCCTGAAGTGCTGTGAATTCTAACTATTGTACTCACATTTGTTTCTGGGTGCAGGTGCACTAGCAAACGATGGAGCAGGTCCCTTTTGCTTTTGCTGGAAAGAAGACCAATTTGCATTATTTCTTTGCAGCCCGGACTCATTCCTGACGTCTTAGCCTTCTTATTTATGAATTCCTCCCTATCCCTCAGCTTCTCTTCCTCAACCTGTTGCACATAGACCATCAACCTTGCTATATCCATGTCACCTATTAGCATTGCAGCCTTACCTTCCTTACTCGACAGACGAGACAGCCCAACAACAAACAAACTCATCCTACTCCTCATATCCGCAACCATCTCCGGAGCATAACGGGGATAGTTGGGTAAACTTTAACCCATACTCACGAACACTTAGTGAATGTTGCTTAAGGGTAAGAAACTCGCGTACCTTGGCCTCTCTCAGTTCTCGGGGAAAGAAATGCCCCAAGAATGCCTCCTCAAAACATGCCCAACTCGCAGGTAGTGCTCCCCCAGCTCTACCCTTCTTCCACTGGTCAAACCAAGTCCTAGAAACATTCTTCAATTGATATACAACTAGTTCAACTCGCTCAGTATCGGCAATGTACATAACATCAAATACCTTTTGCAGCTCCTCAATAATGTTCTATGGATCCTCAGTAGTGCTCGAACTAGTGAAACTTGAAGGGTTCATCCTCAAGAACTCGCGGATCCTCGAAGTGTCAGCCTTTTCTTGTCGAGTCCCTCTTTGTTGCCTAACCTAGTTAGTCACAACTTGGCTTAACATTCGGATCGCTTCCCTGAACTCAACATTCGTGACTTCTCCTTGAGGTTGCATTTCAGGTGCATTGGGTACCCCTTTCTCCTTAACGTTCCTCCTAGAAGGACGACCTCAAACAACTCTTCATGGAGGCATGATTAACTGAAAACACGCGCAAGCACAAATTAGAAAGAGACGTTTATAGAGATGAACTCTATCGTACGAAATGAGTATGAAAGGAGTGAGAAAATTTCTTAAGTGTCACAGCCTCCTAATTATAGATGTGGCGCACTTCTCACCGATAACTAGGATTCTACGAACACAACTTCATAAATTCCCTAGGACTCTTGAGCTCTGTGCTCTGATATCAAGTTTGTCACTCCTCGAGCCTACACCCTGGGCGGGACTGGCACTCGAGAACCATTGCTGGCCCCAAGAGAACCCTTGGCTTGGCTTACTTACTCAGCGGAAGACTCTAAGCATTATCAAAATGATCAAATGCATTTCTACTCAACTATTTAATAAAAATGACTTAGAACGTTTAAAGGTCAAACATTTAACCTGACCAAAATGGCAACTCAAGTCTTAACAGAAGAAATAATAATGTAAAGACAACTGAACTACTGACTGTCTATGAAGCCTCTAAAACAAGGAGGGATGTCGGGACAAGACCCCCGATCATCCTAACAATAAAATAGTAAAAGCAAATGATAAAATGAGCCCTCTGTAAAGCAATGAAGCTCACCAACTAACTCTGAATGCTCAACTGGATCAACGAGGCGTCGGATGCTGATCCCGGTTACCTGTGTCTGCATCATAAAACTATACAGGCCAAATGGCATCAGTACATTGAATGTATGAGTATGCGAGGGGAAAACTAAACATAACATAAGCTTGAAATGAATCTAAAAGAAACACATACCTTGACTTTACTCAACTCATGAATAACTTAACTCAATATAAAGCAATAAAACACATGCAATATATAGAAAGCTTTTAAAATAGTAGAAAGCAACTCAGTTCGTTAAAGAAATGCAATAACAAACTCAACTTTACTCATGTAATAAAGTAATATAGTTTCTATATGAGTTTCTCTAATCGACAACCACCACTATGAGCCTAAGTGGTGATATAACGTCTTGCCCACGCTGCCAGAACTGTCCTATACTTTGCCGTCATATAGGACGCCTTGACTAAGTGGATCCACTAGTCTATGCTAAAAAGCACTAAGGAATCATATAAAAAGTATGATCCTTTACTACCCATGATGGCTACATGGTTTATGGAGACTTGAGTTATTATGAACTCACGTCCCTATATCGGTGCTCAATACTACTCCCAAAATGTACTTAGCTCATATGTTTTTAAAACAAAACTTCTTTCTTTGGTTTGAAGATAATTATTCAAAACTTAGCTTAAAAGCTCTCTTGGAATCGATATTCCCTTTCTTACTCAAATGTGAAAACATTTCTAACTCTTGGGAATACTTAGTTCCCGTATAATCTTTGAAGAAAAGAACTTTTACTCTTACTCTTTACTCAATTCAAAGCTTTAAGTCTTAAAACTCAAGTTAAAACGTTTGTGAAAGACTTTTGAAAAAACTTTATGAACTTCTCTTGACTTGATTCTTAACTTCTTAACTTGACTCTTAACTTTTCTTGAATTGAATTTATAGATTCAAGGAATGTGATTTGTGATAGGAAAGATCTCATGATGTTTAGGAGTGTTTTTAGATAGCTAAACATGAGAAAAGATCAAGAAATCACTGTCTGGAAATAAGTCCGCGATGCAGAGATGCATTTAAATATTTGATTGTGAAATTTATTTTTGAAACAGAGGAGTCCGTGACCTCTCCGCGACGTGTAGAGAAAATTTTCACACCGAAGGAACAGGTCTGCGACGCGGACCTGGTACCTGTTCATTGTCCGAGTTTTTCTTTCGAGTTTTCTAACCCCATTTCACCTAATTCCAATTCTTTTTCTCAATCCCTCTTTAGATTCAAATACCCAGTATATATACACAAGAATGTGACTCAAAACATCTCTTAAATCGACACGATTTCATCAAGAACTCCACAATCCCAACAAATCTCGAGAACTAAAACAATCTTCAAGAACATCATACTTTCAACTTTCTAGAATCAAATTTCGCTGAAACAAACATGATTGGTACGTGGGTGAATGAACCCAATGCTATGAAAGTCTCACATACCTTGTAGGATATTGAATCCTTGGCGAATTCCACAGCCAAAATCACAAGAACTTGACGAACCTTGTGCCTCTCTTCTCCTTTCTCCTCTTTTCTCTTCTCTCAAAGCCCTAGCGTATTTCTTAATTGCATAAACTGAACTAACTCAGTTTAGACCCCACATAACTTACTAAAAACGAAATAATTTAATTGGGTAAGGAAAAGACTAAACAACCCTTCAAAAATCTAGATTAGACTTTCCTTATTTGAACAGCCCAACTTCAAATGGGCATACCTCACTCATACGAACTCGGAATCACGCAAACTCAACGGCGTTGGAAAGATAATTCCAAGATATTTTCTACGGTATCTGGAAGCACACTTAACTCATCATGAGCTAGGAGTTATGGTTGTTTGAAGTTGAGCAAAAAACCCAAACTTAACATAACTTAACAAATTTCCAGATTTTTCATTCTTTCCTAAAATGACTATTTCCAATTCTAACTCTTTCTAGTTCTGTCAATTAGAGAGATGTTACACATATTATAGAGGTTGATGAACGCTTAACTATGTCTCCTTTTTCAAAGCATAGATGATTGTTTGCAAAACAGTACCCAACTTTAGAGTTAAGGGTTGAACCAAAAGAATTGGAAGATGGGATCACTCTCGATTGATTTCACAATTCAAAAGAAGCTAGAACAATAAATTCTCAACACGCATATATATGTAAAATGGGGGGTTTTAGGAAAACTATCAAGTAACAAAATACGGAATCAACACAAATATAATCTACCAAGTTTGGAAAAGACTAGGGGTGTGTGCCTTATGATTGGGGTTTCAACTCAAATAGGAAAAGATTAATCGTAACCAAATCAATTGATACATAGATAATGTTTGGTCTAGACTACATTCGCTATTCTCTCAAACTATCAAACGTATATCCCTTGGATTCTCTTGAACTACACGACCTTTACCAATATAACACCAAACATTGCTTGAGTAGATAGACTATCCCAGCTCATATCACTACATGAGAAATTACTCTAATTATCCCATTCCTCGCTCAAACCCATAGAGTAATTTCCACAAACCCTCATTATTGATCTTACCCAACTTCATTTTGTCTTCTCAAGCAAATATGGTGTTATAGAGCTCAAGCAATATTTGCAACCACTGATTTTAAGATTAAACTTCAAGAAAACAATAGATTTATGTCATACTATCAATTTTAGAACCAATTAATCAATACTCATTTGGGGTTTTACACCCCTATCTCGCACACACGCCCATAGCTAAGGATTTTGTTCCTCATAAAAAAAGAAATAGAGACAATACCCAGATAAATAATCTCCCTTTCAAACTAATTTGATTAACAAAATCTGACATCTAAGCTTAAAGTGATGCAAATCTGAGGTTTCTCCTTTATAATAAAGGTTTTTAGCTACAATACTCAAAGTAACATTCTATAACGTTTCTCATGTCTAATTCTCTATGTCTACTCTCCCTAAATAAGAAGAAGTGTAACACCTCAGATCTCAAAATAAAGAAAATCCTAGTTTTTAGAAATCTGGTGCCAGTACAACCGGAATGGTACCACAGACCGTAGGTGGGATTCCGTCGCTAAGGTCCAAATTTTTATGGTCTTTGATCCCACCCACAGTCGACCAGTTTGGTCTGTGGTTAGACCTACAGACCGTAGGTGAGGGTCAACAATCAATTAGAGGAAAATTATTGTTGGGTCACTTCAAACAGTCATATCTTTTAGCACAAAATGAATTAGGTGGCCCATGACCTATCAAATGAAAGATAATTGAATCCTCTTTCCAATGCCACCAAGTTTTCTAAAATACAAGCTTGGAGTAAAAAGTTATGCTCATTTTAGTGAAGCCTTATTGGGCAGAGCATGAACAATGACTTCAAACGATGGCCCGTCAATCCTGTAGTAGGAGGCATTCGTTAGTTTTTAAGTCAGGGTCATTTTGGTCTTTTGCCTATGCATTGAGACACTTAAACTACGTCATTTTATGCCTAAAATACGTTGTTTTACTTAGAATAAGTCTAATAACCTAGTCAGACATACCCATAACTCTCATTCTCAAAAAATCATCCAAATTAGAACGAAAAGAAGAGAAAGAGGCCACTGTCTTTCAAGAACAAGCAACAGTGTTCTTCAAGTTTCAACCCCTAAATCCAAAGGATTTATTCGTAGATTTTGTCACCAAGTATGTGGTATTTCACTAGTGGGTTCCTTTCATCCTCTAGGTCCCTAGAATTCAGTCAGATCTTTGATTCTCCATATCTTGTTTAGACTTAGGGTTTCTAAAACTGGATAGTTGTTGTGATTTTGTAACACCTCGTATTCTAGAAAGACCAGATAATAGATTTTCTGAGTTGCAGGTGCCACCGACGGACCCCAAACCACGGCCTGTGGGCAGTGCCATAGACCTTAGGCAGGGTTCTTGGTTGGCCACCTCAGCTTTCCCCGAGAATTCCTAGAAAAGGGTTGACCAACGGCAGGACTTACGGACCGTAGGTGGGACCATGATCCGTGGTTCAGGCGAACAGAGCGGTATACCGAAAAAGAGAAGGGACTACCTTACTTAAGCAATTATCAGATCGATCTTTGAAGGACCCCAGCCTTCAGCTCTCTGAAGCCAAACGAAGGACTGACAGGACGGAGTGTCGGTCAGGCCCGTCGATGGCCCCGACAGCTTTTAAGTTAGGGGTCATTTGGTCATTTCCCCTATGCGTTGGGCACCTAAACTACGTCGTTCAACCCCTAAACTACGTAGGTTTGGTCAGTTTGAGCCTAGTAACTTAGTCAGAACTAAACCTAAGCGATTCATTCTCCAATATTCGCCAAACTAGAGCAAAAAGAGAAGAAAAAGTCGACTAAGCCCTCTCCAAGAATGCAACAATTTTCTTCAATTCCAGCCCCAAATCGAAATATTTCTCCATGAAATTCATCACCAGGTATGTGGGATTTCACTAGTGGATTCCTTTCATCCACTAGGTCCCTAGAATTCAGTGAGATTCTTAATTCTCTATCTCTTCTTTAGACCTAGGGTTTCTAGAATTTTAGAGAACTGTTGTGATTTAGTTGCTATAGTATTCTTAATGAAGTTATCAGGTTTTTGTAACATTGTTGCTTAGTTCCTTGCAGTAAATTCAGAACCTTAGTTGTGTAGATTCGTTTAGTTCATGAATTACACTAGTTAGGTCAGATAAACAGATATACATGCCTCAGATTTCGAATGCTTCATTATCAGTACTTATATGTTGCATTCTTAGTTAGCATGTCAGATTATTGAGCTATCCAGTATATTTCAGTTATGTTATATTGTACACATTTCCAGTTAGGAGTAGGCTGAACATCGAGTTGGACTAGGGTTTAGCGTATTCGTATAGTCACAGAACTATGTGCCCCCGTAGGTTTAATAGTCCCCTCTATGGGCATCATATTTAATGATCAAACCAGTCATGCCTTTATATTCCTGGCAAGGTATATTGGGTCCTCTCGATGAAGCGTATACATCGGACTCCTCTTATAGCTCATGTGGTTTTATGTCGGTTAGTAGTAGCTCCCACAGTCATACTCTAATGTATTTGACTAGGTTTTTAGTTATATTTTAGTATTCAGTCTCAACATGTTATGTAATTGGTCATTGCATTCAGTTTAGTTCATTTCTATATATTTCGGTATTTCCATCATGTTCAGATTAAATCATTGCTCAGTTATGCTTTGTTTAGCTTTTATCCTATCCTGAATACTCAGTACCTTCCAAGTACTGCCACATACTCTGCGCTACATCCTTTCATGTTGTATGTTCAGGTCTTCAATATTCAGATCACGCGTCATTCGGTTCCCGATCCATACTCAACAACATCAGTGGTGAGTCCTCATACTTCGAGGACAACATACATGTTTTCCATTTAATCTTTTATTTCAGTTTCAGTTTTGCTAGGGTTAGCTGGGGACATGCCCCAACAACTCTAGTCAGGATATGGGTTTTTTCATACATAGTATTAGATTCAACTTTAGTTTTTGAGTGATTGTTCAGTATCACTTAACTCAATCATATTATTTATATTCAGATCAGTATTGCGTATTTCCCACATTCAGTTTTCTCATGTTTTAGCTTCCGCACTAGTTCATCTTGTCATAAATATGTTCAATTTGCTTATGATATGCTAGCTCAGGGTTAGCTTGGGGTCATTCGTGATCCTAGGTCCCGAGTTTACGTCAAGGGGTAGCCTCAGAGAGTGACAAACTTGGTATCAAACATTTGGTTTAAAAGTCCTAGGATGTTTGAAAAGCCGCACTAAGTAGAGTTCCTTTCATGGGTGTAAAGTGCACCATATCTAATGAGAGAGAGGCTACAAAGTGTTTTAGGAAAAGCTTCACTTTCTTGCTACTCTTATCGTGTGTGAGGTATGATCCAAATTCTCATTTCTAATTCACCGTATTGCGTTTCTGATCATTCCTTTTCGTAGAGCTTACTAAAGGAATGCTAATGCCCACAATGCTAACGCAGTTCCTCTAGTCCCATACCATTAGGTTTTGAATGCAGAGTTTCTGAATGCTATCCATTTTTTGGCTCAAAGTGTGGCCAACCAACACAATCAGCAGGTCCCAATTCCTACAAATACTAATGGTGGATTAGTGGCAGCTAGGGTCCAAGATTTTGTTAGGATGAATCCTCCTGAGTTTCTAGGGTCGCAGGTTGGTGAGGACCCACAAAACTTCATTGATGAGGTTAAGAAAATCTTTGGAGTGATGCGAGTGACTGGAAACGATAGGGTAAAGTTGGCATCCTACCATCTTAAGGATGTGGCTTACATATGGTTTACACAGTGGAAATACAACAGGGGTGAGAATGCAGCTCTTGTGACTTGAGAGTGTTTTACTGGAGTTTTTTGTACCGGTTCTTCCCGAGAGAGTTGAGGGAGGCTAAATCACAAGAATTCATGAATTTGAGACAAGGTTCAATGTCAGTCCAAGAGTACGGATTGAAGTTCACAAAGCTCTCCAGGTATGCTCCACATATGTTGCCGATCCAAGGGCACAAATGAGCAAGTTTCTATTTGGAGTATCCGACTTAGTGAAGACACAATGCATGAATGCTATGTTGCTAAAGGATATGAACATCTCCATGCTTATGGCTTATGCTCAACAGGTTGAGGGAGACAAGCTTAGGGAATAGGCTAAGGACAATAAGAAGGCTAGAACAAGAAACTATGAATACTCTCAGCAGAAATTAGGTGGTGGAAATCGCTCATAGTTTCAGCAGAGATCTTCAGCTCCACCACCTTCATCAGCTAGTGCTCCATTCCCTAGGTTCTGACAGATCAGAAAGGTAGGGAATGAGGCTCTAAGTCTCAGGGGAGTGCTTATGGTAACATGACCTACCCAACTTGTCCAAAGTGTGGTAAGAACCATCTGGGCGAGTGTCTTGCAGGCACAAAAGGGTGTTTTGGGTGTGGTCAGTATGGCCATAGGTTGAAAGATTGCCCTTCTACTAAGCAGGGGCAATGAAGTAATAACAAAAATAGGGCTCAGTCTACAACTCCAGCAACACCAGTAGGTCACCCGACTCAGCAGGATGCTTCATCTGGTATAGGTGGCAGTCAGTGCCAGAATAGGTTGTATGCTCTCCAGGCTTGCCAGGACCAGGAAGACTCTCCTGATGTGGTCACTATCACGTTAGGAGTCTTTCACTAAGATGTTTATGCATTGTTAGATCCATGGGCTACTCTTTCTTTTGTAACTCATTATATAACAGTAAACTTTAGTGTCAGTCCAGAAACTCTTTCAGAACCCTTCTCTATCTCTATTCCAGTTGGTGACCCAGTTATAGCTAGACAGGTATACAGAAATTGCCCTGTCACGGTCTCTCAGAAAGTCACCTCAGCAGATCCTGTAGAGTTAGAAATGGTATATTTTGATATCATTCTAGGCATGGATTTGTTACATTATTGTTATGCCTTAGTCAATTGTAGAACTAGGATCGTTCGGTTTCAGTTTCCAAATGAGACAGTCTTAGAATGGAAGGGTAGTAGCTCAGTGCCTATGGGTCGATTTATCTCTTACCTTAAGGTAGAGAGATATTTTCTGAAGGGTATATCTATCATCTTGTTTTGGTTAAGGATTCAAGCACCGAAACCCCAACTCTTGAGTCAGTCCCAGTAGTAAATGAGTTTCCAGAAATGTTTTCCAAAAGATCTTCCCGGAGTTCCTCCCGAAAAGGAAATTGACTTCGAAATTGATCTCCTTCGAGATACCCAGCCTATTTTGATTCCTCCTTATAGAAGGGCTCCTGCCTAGCTTAAGGAATTGAAAGAGCAGTTAAAAGATCTTTTAGATAAGGGCTTCATCAGACTGAGTATCTCTCCATGGGGTTCTCCAGTGTTATTCGTGAAACAAAAGATGGTTCTATTAGGATATGCATTGACTATCATTAGTTGAACAAAGTCACAATCAAGAATAAGTACCATATCTCCAGGATTGATGACTTGTTCAACCAACTTCAGGGTGCTAGTCATTTTTCGAAGAAAGACCTCAGATCCGATTATCAACAACTCAGAGTTAGAGATAGTGACATCCTAAAAATAGCCTTCAGAACTCGGTATAGTCATTATGAATTTGTAGTTATGTATTTTAGACTAACAAATGCTCCTACAACTTTCATGGACTTAATGAACATTGGTGTTTCAAACAATATTTGGATTTGTTCGTTATTGTCTTGATATATGATATCCTCATTTATTCTCACAATGAGGAGGAGCATGCAACTCATCTAAGAGTTGTTCTGCAAACTCTCAAAGATTGCAGTCATTCGCTAAGTTCAGCAAGTGTGAATTCTAGTTACAGTCCATCGTTTTCCTTGGTCATGTGGCATCTAGCAAAGGAATCTGAGAGGATTCTCAGAAAATAGAGGCAGTGAAGCAATGGGCCAGACACACCTCTCCAACAGATATCAGAAGTTTCTTGGATTTGGCAGGTTACTTCAGAATATTTCTGGAAGGATTTTCATCCATAGCTTCCCTATTGACTAAGTTGACTTAGAAAAAGGTTAAGCTTCAGTGGTCAGATGAATGTGAGAAGAGCTTCTCAAAACTAAAAACTAGGTTGACTACAACTCTCGTTTTGACTATTCTCGATAGTTCAGACAATTATGTAATCTATTGTGATGCATCCAGAGTTGGCCTGGGTTTTGTGTTGATGCAACGAGGTAAGGTTTTAGCTTATGCTTTTAGACAAAATTTGAGTCATGACCTTGAGCTTGCAGCTGTAGTATTTTCCCTACACATTTGGAGACATCAATTGTATGGTGTTCACGTAGATGTGTTCACAGATCATAAGAGCCTCCAATATGTATTCACCTAGAAAGAGTTGAATCTTTGCTAGAGGAGATGTCTTGAATTCCTCAAGGACTATGACATGAATGTGCTTTACCATCCTAGTAAGGCCAATGTAGTAGTTGATGCTCTTAGCAGACTATCCACGGGTAGTGTAGCACATGTTGAGGAAGAAAGGAAGGAATTAGCAAAAGATGTTCACCGGCTTGCTCACTTAGTAGTTGGTCTTATAGATATGTCAGATGGTGGTGTGATAGTTCAGAATAGATCAGAATATTCATTGGTAGCGGAGGTTAAGAAAAAACAATACAGTGATCCTATATTGCTTCAATCGAAGGGTGCAGTTCATCAGTAGAAAGTAGAGGTTTTCTCCGAAGGAGGGATGGTGTACTTCGTTACCAGGGTCGCTTATGTGTTCTTAAAGTGGGTGAGTTGAGGCAGCAAATCCTTACAGAATCCCATAACTCCATGTACTATATTCATCCAGGTGCCAGTAAGATGTACTGTGATCTGCGGGAAAGTCTTTCGTTGGAACGGTATGAAGAGGGATATAGCAGATCTCGTGGCTAAGTGCCCTAATTGTCAACAGGTGAAGGTAGAACATCAGAAAACAGGAGGTATGGCACAAGAGATTAACATTCCTATGTGGAAGTAGGAAGTGATAAAAATGGACTTCATTACGGGTTTACCTCGTACTCGCATACAATATGACTCTATTTGGGTAATAGTAGACAAAGTTACTAAGTCTGCTCACTTTTTGGCTACTAAGACTACAGATTCAACGGAGGACTATGCTAAACTCTATATTAATGAGATAGTCAGGTTACATAGGATTTCATTGCCTATCATCTCAGATAGAGGTCCTCAGTTTACCTCTCATTTCTGGAAGTCGTTTAAGAAAGATCTTGGTACCTAGGTAAATCTCAGTACAACATTTCATCCACATACGCATGGTCATGCAGAGCGTACCATTCAGACTTTAGAGGACATATTAAGAGTTTGCGTGACCAATTTCAAGGGAAAGTTAGGATGATCACCTACCTCTCATAGAGTTCACCTACAATAATAGCTACCATTCCAGTATTCAGATTGCCCTTTATGAGGCATTATATGGGTGTAGGTGCAGATCTCCAGTTGGTTGGTTTGAAGTAGGTGAAGCAGCCTTGATTGGGCCAGATTCGGTTCATGATGCTATGGAAAAAGTTCAGCTCATTAGGGATAGACTTAAGACAACTTAGAGTTGTCAGAAGTCCTACGCAGATGTAAAGAGAAGGGACTTAGAGTTCCAAATTGATGATTGGGTCTTCCTGAAAGTATCACCTATGAAGGGGTGATGAGATTTGGAATGAAAGGGAAGCTCAATCCTAAATATGTAGGCCCTTACAGAATCTTGAAATTGGTAAAGTGGCTTATGAGTTAGAGTTGCCAGCAGAACTAGTAGTGGTTCACCCGGTCTTTCACATTTCATTGTTGAAGAAGTGTGTGCGTGATCCGGCATCCATAGTACCATTAAAAAGTGTGGTTATGAAGGATGGTCTCACTTATGAGGAAGTGCCAGTTCAAATTCTTGATCGTCGGGTTTGTAGGTTGAGAAACAAAGAAGTCGCTTTAGTGAAGGTTTTATGGAGGAGTCAGTCTGTAGAGGGAGCTACTTGGGAAGCAGAAGCAGCCATAAAGGCCAAGTATCCTCATCTTTTTCCTTCCGATTCCAATTCAGCTTGAGGTAATAGTTCCTCTCCAGTCTCTCAGTTTAATCTTGCGTAAATTCAGTCTTATTACCTTGTTCCTTCAGTTGTTCTTGCATTTTCATCATATTTGCATGTTCTTGGAACTCAGTTCAGTCAGATATAAGTTTCTAGTACTTAATGGTAGGGTTTGCAGCTCCTTCCCTATATACCTAGATAGTTTAGTCTTCATTTGAGGACGAAGGTTTCCAAGGGGGAGATAATATAACACTCCATATTCTAGAAATACCAGATAAAAGATTTTCAAAGTTGCAGGTGCCACTGATGGAGCCCAAACCACGGCCCGTGCCACGAACCGTATGCAGGGTCCATGGTTGGCCACCTCAGCTTTCCCCTAGAACTCCCAGAAAAGGGTTGACCAACGACACGACCTACGAACCGTAAGTGGGACCACAGTCCGTGGTTCAGACCCCCAACCTTCAGCTCTCTAAAGACAAATGACAGACTGACTGGAAGGACCGTTGGTCAGTCCACGGTCCGTCGATGGCCTCATCAACTTTTAAGTCAGGGGACGTTTGGTCTTTTCCCCTATGCGTTGGGTACCTAAACTACGTCGTTCAACCCCTAAAATACGTAGTTTTTTTTCATTTTGAACCTAGTAATTTAGTCAGAACTAAACCTAAGCGATTCATTCTCCAAAATTCACCGAACTAGAGCAAAAAGCGAAGAAACAGTCAACCAAGCCCTCTCCAAGACCGCAACAAGTTTTCTTTAGTTCCAACCCCAAAATCGAAAGATTTCTCCGCAAAATTCGTCACCAGGTATGTGGGATTTCACTACTGGATTCCTTTCATTCACTAGATTCCTAGAATTCAGTCAGATTCTTGATTCTCTATCTATTGTTTAGACATAGGGTTTCTAGAACTTTAGAGAACTGTTGTGATTTAGCTGTTATAGTATTCTTAATCAAGTTATCAGGTTTTCGTAACATTGTTGCTTAGTCCTAGCATGAAATTCAAAATCCTAGTTGGGTAGATTCGTTTAGTTCATGAATTACACTAGCTAGGTCAAATAAATAGATACATGCCTCAGATTTCGAATGTTTCATTATCAGTACTTATATGTTGCATTCTCAGTTAGCTTGTCAGATTATTGAGCTATCCAATATATTTCAGTTATGTTTTATTGTAGACTTTTACAATTGGGAGTAGGGTTGACACCGATTTGGACTAGGGTTCAGCGTACCCGTATAGTCCCAGAACTACGTGCCCTCATAGGTTTATAAGTCCCCTCTGTGGGCATCATATCTAGTGATCATGCAAGTCATGCCTTTATACCCCTGACAAGGTATATTGGGTCCTCTCGATGGGGCATATACATCGGACTCTACGTTTAGCTCACGTGGTTTTATGTTTGTTAGTAGTAGCTCCCACAGTCAAACTCTAGTGTATTTGACCAGATTTTCAGTTATATTTTAGTATTTAGTCTCAGCATGTTATGTACTTGGTCATTACATTCAGTTTAGTTCATTTCTATATATTTCGGTATTTCCATCATGTTCATATTATATCATTGCTCAATTACACTTTGTTCAGCTTATATATTTGTTCAGATTTTATCCTATCATGCATGCTCATTACCTTTCAAGAACTGGCGCATACTCTGCGCTACATCCTTTCATGATGTAGGTTCAAGTCCTTAGCATTCATATCACGCGTAGATCGGTTCCTGATCCATACTCAGCAGCATTAGTGGTGAGTCATCATACTTCGAGGACAACAAACATGATTTCCATTTTAGTCTTTTATTTCAGTTTCATTTTTGCTAGGGTTAGCTTGGGACATGTCCCAGCAACTCTAGTCAGGATAGAGGCTTTTTCAGACATAGTATTAGATTCACCTTTAGTTTTTGAGTGATTGTTCAGTATCACTTAACTCTATCATATTATTTATATTCAGATCAGTTTTTGGTATTCTCCACATTCAGTTTTCTCATGTTTTAGCTTCTGCACTAGTTCATCTTTTCATAGATATGTTTAGTTTGTTTATGATATGCCAGCTCAGGGTTAACTTGGGATCACTCGTGATCCTAGGTCCCGTGTTTACGTCAAGGGGGTAGCCTCAGGGCATGACAAGAAGATAATGGTACATAATTACAAAAATTCTTATTCTATCCTTGGAGCCTTCTAAAGGAAACACTTTATTATTTGAGTGCATTTTTGCCCTTTAGCTTCCTCTCCTTGATTTTCCCTGGATTGGTGGAACGCCGATCTACAGTTGTGCAGTACCAATTGCATTGCCGCTTCTAACCTTATTTTGTCAAAAACACTTACGATGGGGTTGGGGGAAAGCCAGTTAGAAATTATACCATGCCTATGAATTGTCGATTCTTAGACAATTTGCTTTAGCCAAACTTGCATTTAGCTAGTGTTACGTCAACTGGCTCCTGTGGGACACTGGTTCCTTCATCGATGTGATCAAGTGATTTTAAGCTTCAAATCCATCAAATTTGACTTTTCCAAGGAATGTCTGCATACAAGCGAACTAAGGCCTAAAATCCACCCAATTAAGGTTGTACATGCCATGTTCAAGTGGTAGAGGATGTCACTGGTCTAATGGGAGAAAGTTCCCCCCTAATGTATATAGGGTTCCCTATTGATCATGCAAGGAAGAGGAAAACTCATTTCAGTGAGTTGATGAGGTATGATCGTTTAAAGTTGGTCAGAGCAAAATCTTTTATCGAAACTCAATCAGTAAGGAAACTTTTAATTCAATTTCGTATTATAGGATTCTTATGACCTTAATTCATCTTCAAATCTCTTTCCCCACTAAAGAATAGACCTTAACACCTATGCACAATTAAGAATTATATGATATGACCCTATACACATATGAAAAATAATTCGGGTCTTAGCTTCGAGATTTTTGGGGTGTTATAGTATCTCCCCTTGGAATCATTCGTCAATGATGGTCAAGTTGGACAAAAAGGAAATGAGTTACTCCTACTATCTTTGTGACTTCTGAACTTTGTCGTTACCATAGATAGAACTGATTTATATTGAGAGTTTGAAACACAAGTAGAAAACTGTTGGCACGAACGCTTGATGTGAGGCCAAAATATATATATTTTTATCATTATTTGCCTCACATTTATTATTTATATTTGTCCTTTTTGAGCATGGATTTTATGAATTGTGCTTAATAGTTTATTTGTAGGATTAAATTTGTGTGAAGATGAAGAAATTTGGAGCAAAAATGAATTAAATATGGAAGGTTAAAGAAGGAAATCAAACAGACAGCTTAATGGATGAAATTGAATATAATAATATATATTATATAAAAGTTGCAAAGATTAGAATTTGAATTGAAAACATACCCCAGTGCCACGTGGCAACATTTGCAGACACGCAACTGAAGCCACAGAAATATGCACAAACTACTTCACGCGGAATCCTTTTAGGTTTTGGGTTCCTAATTTGTTTTGAACTCAATTATTTTATTCAGTTTTCTACCCTATAAATAGTCCATAAGAATAATTTTTAAGGGAGGAGGATACAATGTAGAAATTAACTTTTGATTTAGGGTTTCATCTTTTCTTCTCTTTTATTTATTTTACATCTTTTATTTTAATAATTCGTTGTAATTGCTCTATGTCTATGTGGAGTTAAACTTCTCGTTCTTGGATTATATTTACTTACAATATGATTGTTTAGTGATTTTAATTCAGCATGATTTGTTTATCATATTAGTTGTTCTTATTATTCTTGTGATTACTATTTTGATATCTGATCACCATTGTAAATAAACATATTGTCCGAATTGAACTCGGAAGAGGAATAAGAGGATAGAACGTGGGGCATAAGGAGCATGATTTTCTCTGAATAATTAGGGTTAATATGTATCTAGGATAGGGATATACCTAGAAACTATGCTTGGTCACTATACAGGAAGAAATCGTAATGCTCGGTACTTGGTCCAATCTATCCCCGCTCAACGATGTAGTTAGGTTGTCACTTATTGTAGGCGATTAGAGATCAGGAGACCATGATCATACATTTAACCCTGTGAATCAATAACTAGATAGTAAAATAAGTTGATGAAATTGATGCTAAACATGATTGTTAGTTAAATCATAATCCTTGATCGATTCATTCATTGATTGTGTGAAAATCTATCTTTTCTTAGTTAATTATTTTTTATTTATTTTATCTTTAATTTTAGTTTAGTTAATATATATTCATCTTTTGAAATCCTCCCCTTAAATAAATAATTAGAATTAGTATAATTTAGTAAATAGTTATTCGACAAGTCCTTTGGGTTCGATAATCCGATTATGTTAAGAGCCACTATATTACTTGTGTGACCACGTACACTTGCGTGTGCAATTGAAAGCAACAACGCTCACATAAGATTTCAAGGTTATTGATCATGACCATGAAGATTCTAAGAATAACAATAGGAACAAGGCTATCACCTCAAACATTCTCAGCATAAATTCTCATAACCTTTCGGGGAAAGAATTACGGGCATGATTCGTCTGAGACATTTGAATAGAAAGCACTAATAGAGTCTTATTATTCACTCATCTGACATGGGTTCATAAAATATGTAGATATGGATTTGAACTAGAGTCATACTCTATCTGAAGCTATTTGACATAAAACATGAATACCTCAGGCATTAAACAAGAATAGAACTATTATGCCTTAAGCAATATGAGTGATAATTTTTAAGCTTAGTAACACTTCTCACTACGTTCCTCCTTGTGAACACCACACTTCATCAACTACTACCTCTATCTCCCATAAGGGTAAATATGCTTACTCTTACCAATGTTTGAGTCTAAATGCATTCTCTTATCGCATTTAAGCCTAACTCGAGTCACAAAGTGCTACACATAAGGTGATTATACTAACCCAAACCATAAGATTCATGCTCTTTACCTCTGTAGGGAATGTCATCCCAAGAATACTACTCCTTACTACCACATTCAATAAATCACAAGTTTTAATCAAGAAGCACTTAATGCATCATGGATTCGTCCATATATTATCAACACCACATTCAAGTCTAGTACTTTAACCACTCAATGGACTTCTAGGTAACCAATTCTTCTAAGATTCTCCCACTTTCTAATCATCTCTACCATCTAAAATTTCATGAATCACTAATAAGAACACACACCAAAAATTATAATCTAGCTACTATATATAACCAAGCCTTATTTTGATCTTCCTCCATACTTACAACCTCACATTTATGGAATAAGCATACAATGTTCTTCACAGTAAGGGTCATCTACCCTATCATATAAACTAATACTAAGCTATTATCAACATCACTATCAAAATTGAAAGAAAAATACTAGAAGGGCTAGAGCAAAAACATCATAAGCACAAATAGTTCAAGAAATTTGATATGAGAATATGCATGACGTAGGGTGATTTCACTAGTCATTAAGGGTATATCATGAGTTCATGGGACTGAGTGTACTGTGAAACATGAGTGCATATATATCATGATTCATATAACATAGGGCTGAAAATTCTCAATTTCATGAAGTAAGATTGGGATCGTTGTGCTAAATTGCTTAATTCATATTATAGAATCTGAGTGAAGTCATGAATATGTATGAAGTGCATGAAAATAGGTCGTAGGCATAACGTTGATATACAAGACCTAATCAGAGTGTCATAACAATTGAAATATGAGGATTAAGCTAGAGTAGGAATGAAGTGCTATCACATCATAACTTTTTCTGAACACATCACCTTATCATCTCCACCTTAGGTTTAAAGCCGACATTCTAAGTCTATGGACCTATTTCGTATTCTCTAAACTAGCCTAAATTCACTTTACTCAAGGATATTGACAAAGAACACATAAAAAATTATAAGCTTACAGCCTCACACTACTATATACTATACTATCTTGGGTACACATCTCTCTTCCTAAGGCTTAAAGTCCTCTTCTACATAAATATTTGTCACAAGTAACTACCTCACATACGGAGCATATATACTTTATCGATGCATCACCACACTCATTGCAAGTCTATCAACTTAAACTACTTCACATGTTAACATCCACTCACCACCTAGACTTGATCTATATTAACACAATGTCATACTCTAAGTCACCTTAACGAACAACTCGCTTTGTGATACTAACATAAGATCTACACACACTCATTAAGTCTTAGCCAACACATAAGGGAACATCATCACATTACTAACTTACTGGGTGCATAACTGTAACTACTGGTGGTAAATGGGTAGGTTGGATCAAATTTGGGCGGGTTGAAAATGGGTCAACATAAAATGGGTAATAATTCAACTTTCCCATAGTTTATATGGGTAAAAATGGATTGGTTAACAAATGTATTGGTTAAAATACAAGTTTACCCATATTTACTCATATTTTCACGAGTAAATAGTACCCTACTTTAGAATTCAATATGCATAAAATAGTGTAGTCTTTTTGGGATAAATATATTGAAAATACTTTATTTAGTTTTATTGTATCATAAAATAAGAAAAGAAATCCTATAACTTTTTAATATAAAATAAATTTATGTAATAACGAAGGGAAAATATTTTAATTTCAATTTAATGAATATTTTACATTTTAGGAGTGAAATGTGATTACTGCACTTTAAGCAATATCAATACTAATACATGATTTACTTATTTTTCACTATTATTTGTTATCCAATATAAAATTAAATAAATAAAAATATATAATTATAATTAACAAAAGATATATATATATATATATATATATACTAGAATGCCAAAGACTTCATCTTTTTAAAATTGTAGAGAGGTATAATTAGTTTTATTGAAGAAAATATAAAGACAAATAGTTACAACATTTTTAGTGATATCATGAATTTGAATAAATAAAATTTGAAAGCTTAACTCATTTGGTTAATCCATATTTTACCCATAGTTTACCCATATTTTATGAGTTGAAAATGAATTTAAACTCATACTTTACCCATGTAAAAAATCACTCATGCAACCCATTAAAATATGGACGGGTTATCAAAATATGGGATTTTGCCGACACTAACTGCAACTACATGCTTTACGCAATTACTATCCCCACTCTTTTAAGGTTACTAAACTTCTAACTTCTAACTTCTAATTCTAGGCAATTCTATTACTAATGACTCAAACGACACAAATCACACCGTCTTTTGGGTGACAATACTACCCCAAGCGTTCCAGAACATACTTTCCCCTTAAAGGTATCATGTATAGAAAGGTTTAAAAAGGGTCTAAGAGCATAATGTACTTTGGTTCAACGTATGAATCATATGAAAAATAGTTCATTCTTTCAGATCAAATAAGGTTAAACACATGATGGCTCCATTAAAGACCTTGTGCAATATCTTTACGATTTATTTTCTTTATCTAAGAGTACCTCATTGATCAGGATATGATCTTTACTATTCCTACAACCTCAAAGAAGAGGCATGGGTAGAGAAATAGGGGAAACACACAAATTTCCATAAATTTCATCAAGGATAACTCTATTGCACGATCTAGAATATGAAAGAAGGGAAACATTTCCTAAATGCCTTGTAGCCTTCCAAAGAAAAGTACAGACATCTTCGTACCATTCTACAATACTCTACTAGATACGAATTCACCCTAGGATACTTGGACCTTGTGCTCTGATACCAAGTTTATCAATACCTAAGACTACCCCCTAGTCGTAACACGGTGTTTAGAGTTACAAGTGACCTCAATCTAACCCTTGATATTGCATAGTCATGAGAAACTAAATTTTAACATGTAAAAGAATTAACATGACTACGTGGAAGTATAATTATGGCATATTGGTTCAATTTATTTCTGAACAAAGTTTTCTTTATAACAATTATAATCTGAAAAGAATATGGAATAGAATAGATTGAATACAACAATTCTAACTAATTGTCTATGAAGCCTCTAATAATACTGATTATAGTTAGCCGGGATATGACACATGATCCCTTTTATCAATATATATGAATAGAAATAACATAATAGAACTACAACCTGACTTGAGTGCTCGAAATAAGAGAATACGTCACATGCTAGCTTGAAGATGCGATATGACTGGCAAGGATCCAAATAGTAAGAACTTGATCTATTTCACATGAAAAATGTAGACAAAAAAGGTATGCCATCAGTACTTTGAATGTATTGAGTATGTGAGATATGCATGATAATCTATAAAGCTGAAAATGATGAATCAGAGATGCTACTGAATGTAAAATTGAAATACATAAACTGACGTGAAGACCAAGTAGTAAAATATGCAACTGATAGATACTAAAACTGAAATAATTGAATGCAACGTCAAAGTAATAATCTGAAAGACTAAGCTGTAGGAGATACTAAAACTGACATAAATCATGTTAGCTACTACATGGAGTTTAGTTTACTTCTCCCATACTGAAAAGAGTGTGTCTCACTTGTCAAGGTAATTACCATGATAGCTAATTTGAGGTGGATCCACTAGCTAAAGTTTATAATGACCAATACTATGGTGGCACGTGGTTCTGGGACTTTGGAATTGCTACCAAAGGTCCTTGGATGCTAAATGAAAATCTTTATCCCAAAAGTTCACTTGGTGATGAGTATATACCCAACGGTAACATGCATAAATCTAGAAACAATATTGATCTATACTACTAAAAATACTGAAAACTAATAAAATACTGAGTAGCTCATAAATCATGATAACTGAACATAATCTGAAAGATACTTTATCTAAATATATCTATATCATGATATCTAAAAACATACCGAGAAACTTTATCTGAAATCATCTAAATTCATGTAAATATGATAATATGGGACATGTATATGAAAATAACATAATTTTGATCATGAAAATACTTGCATGCTATGGGTTTATGAAAATATTATTGAAAACATGGAATGATAATCAATTCATGCAATTTAAAATTAATCATGAAGAAGAAACTAAAATTCAATAAGAACCCATGAAGATCATAGAAACCCTAGTTTTTGGAGAATTATAACTTGAAGAAACTTTAGTTTCTTTGGGACTCAATGGGTGAAGAAAGACCCATTGATGAAGTTATCACATACTTGTAATGAAAAACCTTAGCAGAATCGCTGAATTTGAAGCTAGATATAATTTCTTGAACTCTTTCATAAAATAATTCACTTGAAATTAAAAATAATAATACCTTCTTGAAATACTTCTTGAAAATCTTGTACTTACTTCTTTCATGAAAACACTGCATAGGAAATAGAAGGACTAGATTTTCAAATAACTTTGGCTAAAAAGGGTTCCATGTATTATAATAAGCATGAACAACAATCATTAACAACATGAAGTAGCATGATTTTGATGATACAATCAAGAGTCAATAATAGGAGATAAAGAGAACTAGAAATGATAGACTTTGGGATAAAATCCATAGCTTTGATCTTACATACTGAAATTGTAGATGTAGGGTGTGAGAAAGAACTAGTTTTCTCACTATGATAACCTTACATACCTCAAACGCTCCATGAATCTTGAAAAAGAAATCCAACTTGAAGAAGAACGATTAATGAATCCTTTCTTGAGATTCTTGAATAAGTTTCTTAAAAGTCCCGTGACGAAGGATTTAATATTTCTCTTAATGATTCATGATTACATGAAGAAATTTGAGTTGGAAAGATTGAAATCTTTGGAGAAGGACTTACCTTGAATAGAATCTTGAAAAAAAGATTTGAAAGAGTCTTGCTTGGAAGTCTTATGCTTTGATTTTCCTTAGAGTTTTGCCTTGGGGTTTGAGAGAGGAGAAGAGGAAATTAAGAGATGAAAATCTGATTGTTTAGGGCCTTATAGGAGTTAATAAATCTATTTTAGGATTTTCCTAGTGGTATAAGGACAAAAATGACCTTTTTAGTATTTTCCTATCGAACAAAACGTAACTGTACTACATCATGTTAATAAAATGATCATAACAATTTAATCTGAACACCAAATGATGCAAACTTGGTGGAATTGGAAATAAAACTCATAGACCTTTAATTTGAAAGGTTATGGTCCACCTAAATAGTCATATCTAAGATATATGATCGTTTGAAGTTGATCAAAGTAAAATCTTATATCGAAACTCCATCGATATGGAAACTTTCAACTCAACTTTGTGTTAAAGGATTCTTATGACCTTAATTTATCTCTAGATCTATTCCCACATTAAATAATAAACCTTAACACCTATTCACAATTAAGAATCATCTTTATGACCCTATACACACATGAAGAATAGTTCGGGTCTTAGCTTAGAGGTTTTTTGGGTGTTACAAAAACGTTGGATATTGTTTTTGCATACGACCGTCTATGCCTTAAACACGAGGTATAGTTGAGCATTATCAAAAAATGGCGTCATTTCTAGAGACTGACTAGTAAATGTCTTTAGTTGATTATTTATTCAAATTTTCGTACACTTTGTTCTCTTTTTACTTTTTTTTGTGTTATTGTTGCTTGTATAAATAGTTGAATGATGAGCCGCATAGATGACAATGAGAGTGAGTCCTAGTTTGCAAATGATGAAGAGGAACCCTAATAGCATTTTGTAGCAGGAGCCATTCTTCTACCACCCACGGTAGGGAATGTAGTCTTTCATGTTACAAGTATCATATTGCACCTTCTTTAGATAAAGGCTCTTTTCGGTGGGCAAGGATGTTAACAACCATCTTCAGAATTTTATTATGGTGTTAAAATTATTCAAAATGAACAACATCAACCAAGAATCCATATATTGTTCCCATTTTCTCTAACAAGGGAATCCCCTATTTGGCTTGAGAAGCTAGCCCAATGATCAATCACCTCATGGGTTGACCTAAAGGCTACTTTTCTTGAGAGATTCTTCCCACCCTCACGTATGCTTAAGGTTATGATATGGTTAGCATAATTTATTCTAGACATATATCCCGAGCTACACAATCCATGATGATACAAAAAGGAGCTTAGGAGGATCTTATTGGGCCCCAATGGAAGGGCTTCCTTGTGTGGATGATAGCTTTGAAGGCCAAAGTAAGGAGATTCAAGATGAGGAAAAGGTGGGAAGGATTACTGTTTGTGGCTACATTTTAAAAATAGTTTGAATAAGACACTTTTGGACTATTTATGTAAAATGACAACTCTTGTAAAAGACTACCTATAAATAGATGCCTTAACCATTTTTCTTAAATATATATTTTGGATGTTGAATGAAGAAACTCTTTGAAAAGTGTAGTTTAAGGGTGGATTCCCTTTAAGTTAGTCTAGTTTAGTGTAGCTAAAATCTAGATTAGTGATGAGTGGATTTCTATTATTGATCGAAGACTTATTGTTCTTGATTTCATATTGAGGCATTCATTTATAGATTTCAAATGAGTTTCTCTTTTATATTGAATCAAGTCTCTACCCCTTGGTTAATTATGTATTCAATTATCCCTTCTTTCTTCCCTTCTCATCCCTTTTTTCTAATTTATTTTACTTTTATTCTGTGTGAAATCCATATTTGATTTTCATTGGATTCATCCCGATCGGAATCTTATCATTTTGATATCAAAAGTCTAGGTTTAAGTTTGCTTTTACAAATCTATGTCTTAGATTTTTTATATTTGTAAGAATCAAAAAATAATTCATCCAAAAAAAATCAAAAAAAAAATTCTTATTTGATTTGTTATTTTTGACACTAGATCTTTGTTCCCCAGTGTCTCGTTTAATTTGGAGTTGTAGAAGAGAAGTTACCATTGACGAGTTTTGATGTTTGAAACTTTTCAAATTTTGAAAGTGGGTATCTTGATTGAGAAGAAATTGGATTATATAAACCCTTGGGGTATCTTTCCTAAGTAGAAGTTAATCCCAAATTTTGAGCCAGTTTTGAGTTCATTTGAGGGTGTTGAGATTTATTGTGTGTTGTAGTTATTCTTCAAGATAATCAAGTCTTCAAGAAAAATCCATGTTTGCACAACATCATAAGCCGACATTGACGCACCACATCAACACGTGAGGCCCAACTTTAAAGGTTCTTTTGTGTGCAGGTTTTTAAGGGGTCAAACTTTTTTAAAAGTATGGGAACTTTTTGGACCTAAAAAAATTCTAAGTTTCCAAACTCACTTCTTCTTCCTCTACACTCATTTTCTTCTATTTCACAACTATTTAACAACTCATTAACATTTTTAATTACTTGTTAACTAGTTTTTAAACATCAAATCATTTCTTTGATCCTTCAAATAAAATAACAACACATTTTTTCTACATTTGTTACTTTGTTTTTTTAGTCCGATTTCTTTTCGTCTTCTTTACTTCTATTTTTCTTCTGTTAATTCTAGTTCTTAAGAATTATTTGAGTCGTTTCAAGATTCAAAAGAACTCACTCTACCACAAGTATTAGTGACCTTATGAATTGATTGGACAAAGGTAGTTCTCTATCAACTTTGGGAAGACACTTTAGGAAGGTGAGTGTGAGTTCAAATATGAGAGGCATGAGGAATTTCACCACTAACCTTGTTTACTAAGTTTTATAGGTATATACATGATGATAACAAGGACGAATGTCATCTGTAAATTTTGAATATTGTGGAGATGACCTTAGTGAATATGTTTTTGCAGCAATGTAAGCTACATGCATGGTGGAAATGAGTCTTCTGAGGGGTATGCTAGTTCTTATTGTTTTATTTAAAAAGGTAATTAAACTGGTTTTAGAGTCGCCACATAATTTTAAAGTAAAATCAAGAAAACTATTATTTTCAAAAGACTAAAACAGAAAATCTAATGAAAACTTAAAAGGGGTTCGGGGTTCTTATTAGCATTTCGGGAAGGGTTTGAAAGCACCCGAAATGCCCGCTAACACGCGGTTACCCGATAATTAACTATTTGACTAATACTTTTAAAAGATAAGCTTGCTTAACAACTTTAGGAAATTAACAATTTAAGAGTTTAAAATAACTAAAGGGGGAAAGGGAAAATGTTATAAGGACAATATTTAAGTAAATATTCTAAAGTCAAGTAAATATAAATATTTGTTTAATTTTTAATAGTTAACACAAACGGTTATTCTTTTGGGGAATTGAATTTCGAAAACCTTAAAATTATTAGCAGATAATAGCAAGTAAACAAATATAAAACATAAGTAATGAGGAGAGAGAGATTTGGGCCCAAGTCTGATTTTCTGTCTGCCTGAGCCAACACTTGGGCCTAATTTCACTTTGGGCTTTTGGTCCAATTTCACCTGTCCTAAAACTATCAAAAGAATACTCAAATAAAGATGGGCCTTTAGCCCAATCATAACACAGTACAAGAGCTGGAATTTTAAGAGGGCTTTTGGCTCATTTCTGGGGTGTATCAGGCTGTATCACATTGTATACAACATGTATACAACCCTCGATTTCGCTTCAAACACTTATATTTCAGCTTTCAAAGACCTGTTCTTCGATTGCATTGACTCGGTTGACTCGATAAAGGGAAGCATTGTGTCTCCTTATCCTATTTGGAGATGCAAGGGAGAACATGTGGAGTCCAAACGACTCAATCCGAAAGAGTTCATGCATAAACAAAATGAAAGAGAAGAATTATACTCAAATTAACACTTATATAGATACTGAACAACGAAGAATAGATAATTACTCAAAATAAAGAAAACAGAGAAACATCATGTATTTAAGAGGAAAAAAGACAGCAATAATTATTACATAACAAATGTGAAATACCAATGTAATGATAAAATAAAAAAACAGATACTAACTATTCTTAACACACTCAACATGATAAACAAATAAATATGTTAAGTAACTATCTTAAGTACATATTAAACCAAAAGAGTATTGAAGCTAAATTTTCAAACTCATAGTCAATGGGTGAAACAAATCACAATAGCTACTTAATTAAACTCTTGTAAGTAAAGCACAAATACTTATCAAAAACTTTGATAACAACTACTTAGACATTGATTATATGCAACAAATCTATTCAAGAAGGTAACAACAATATTGTAAATAAATAAGAAGCTTAAGCCAAGATGACTGGGCACTAGGAGAGCCTCAAAATAATTTAAGAGAAACCAAGGAATAAACCTATCTTTAACTTGGAATATGTGCTTCAAGCAAAATTGATTACAGAGAATGAAAACTTGTAAATTCATTTCTTCTTTCTCAAATAAAATAATAAAATAAAGAGAGGAAAGATAGATAACTTAATCAACTAAGACAAACCGGTAGATATAAAATTTTCATAAAATTGCATATCTTGAAAACTGAAGAGAATAAGCATATCATTTACAAAAGGAGAGCTGGACATTTTAACATCAAGGATGTGATCATATTAACTACTGGGTTGTGAGGAGCTATAAACAAGTATCATAGGTTAAAATCAAAGAGACACATACATCAATACGGCTAGGCGAGAACAAAGACTAGATTCTACGAGATTAGTCTAACATGGATGAGAGGCTACTATGATAGTCAAAACGGCAAAGAACAACCAATACACAAATAAACAGTGAAGCAACAAAACACATAGCTGTCACAGTAAAAAATGCAATTGAATGAACAATAGACCATTTCGAGCAAACAAAATAGATTCAGCTAACTTTCAGAACAAAATCAAACTATATCAAAACTAAGAAATGAATTTAGAATAGTGCTTCACCATATCACGTACAACAGCTCATAACATCAACATTAATTAAATGAAAGCCCACTTTTGGCATCTTAAGACATTGAAAACAAGGAAATATGGATTTGAACGTCCAAAACCAGGATATGAGACGAGGACGATGAAATAAACTTGGAACAGAGGAATCCAACTACACTGAAATCGCTTAAAGAAGTCACGCTATAGTAAACCATCCAGAACTCAATGACAAGTATTAGCAAACCAAACAAAAGCACATCTATAGACGTCACGCTGGAATAGAAAAGACAAGGAAAACATTACAAAGGATAAAACATTACCTTCTTCCGGGCAGCGAGCTGGAAATTGAGCTAGAAACACCGATCCTTTACCACCAAATACGACTCGAACACAAACAACAATGGAGATGTTTAGGCAGAAATATCAAACTCAAACACCGAAACTAAGTATCTCCTCTATTTTTCTTGAAGCGTATTTTGTATGTATTTTTATGTCTAATTGCCTAAGTTATTCTCTTTCTCCGTTCAAAATTTTCTAACCCTTACAATGGAGAAGAAGAGACGTTATATAGAGGGGACTTTTTGTCAAATTTTTGGGGAAAAAATGAAGAAATTCGAATAGGAACCTAGGGGCACAAACGAAATTCCCCAATCAATTTCAATTCAAAAATTGCTTCAAGGATCAGAAAAATAGCTGTTTGTACAAAAAATCTGCCGATTCCCAACAAAATCAAAAGCTTGAAAGCACGTGAGCGGCTCCGATCGATCCTTCGTCCTTGACTCTCAACGTGTCGCCCATCCACGCGAGTCAAGGACGACAAACGTGGTTGCCAGGACAAAATTGCAGGTGTTTTACCTGCTGGAGCAGTACGAGTGTACTGGAACGTAAAAAGGAGAAGAAACGATGAGAAAACCATACATAGATGCCGTGTGCTCGCCGTTTGAGACCGTTGTTGCTGTGTATTGCTGGAGTTGGAAGCGGTGGGTCTCTTTAGTGAATAGAAAAGTGTTGGGTCGGGTTAAGGGATAAAAGTGGGCCTGGGTTATGCTAAGAAAAGGGCACTGATGTGGGTTGCTGAAATTTATTGTAAAAAAGGGCCAAAATCTGGATTCTTGTCTTCTAAAAAGAGTTGAAGACACACTAAAGAAAGTCTAGAATTGTAATTAAGAATAAGGGCCAAATGATTGCAAACTTAGCTCATTTAAGGTAAAAACTTAACCAAATTGAGATAATTAATTAATTCGGCTAGAACTTAAATGAAATAAATTAATATAATTAACTAAAGAGCGTCTTAATTTTAACGAAATAAAATAATTAGTTTAATAAACTAGTGACTCAAAATATAAACTACTAATTTAGACAAAATTAATTTAATAGAGTATTTAAGTAAAACTAAAATCTTTTTTTTAGACGATTATCGAATATTTATAAAATAAACTAATTATATAAAAACATATTTATGATAAAAAATTGTAAAAGCGGCCAAAATTACTTCATATACTAAAAAAATATTTTGAACTTTATAAAAACTAATTATTTCAAATCGTTTGGAATTTAAGAAGCTCAATGATTAATTTATATTGTGGAGGTCCAAAATTGGGTGTCAACATTTATAAGTATGGTAATGGGGCTAAGGAGTATGATGGTTATTCCTATGAGGGTTCTGATGAGAATTTATGCTTCTTATGCTAGTTCCAATGTTTCTTGTTCTACACATGGTGATGAGGTTGGTTGTTGAGTGGGAGGAACATTAAACAATGAAGTAGTAGAGTTAAGAGAATCCCTCATCATGTCAAGGGAAGATTTTGATGATTGCTTGTGGATGTTTGAAAAGATCAATTCTATGGTACAAGAGATACAAGCTATTCATCTTGAAGTTGAGCCTAAGGAGTTACTTTTGGAAGTAAAGTAAGCTACTCATTATGAAAATAAATCAAAGGAGTTGCACATGGAAGTTGAAAAATCCTCTCAATTTGCGGAAGCTAGACTTGAAATATCTTTTAACCCTTCACACAGATTTCTTTGCACTAGCTCTAACTCCTATAAAATTGAGAGACAAAAGATTGAGAGGAGTAAGGGTGTGAAATGTAACAACTCTAGAGTAGAAAAAAGAGAGGTTGTGTGGAGTGATATGAGAGGGTTGTCACAACCTTATCCTAACTCATGTAACTTCTCTTTCTCTAGTTGATTTAATGATTATTTAGGTGTCCTTGGAAGAAATCCTAGTGAAGAACCACAAAGTGTGAAGAAATCATAAAGTTCTTGAAATCTTCCAAAAGTAGCAAATATGCTCTAATGTTGATAACTATGGTGAAGACATTTCTTTCTATGAGCTACAAGGTAACAATGCTAACTATTATACACTTTCTTAAACTTGGAAATTCATTATGTGGCTAGTAGCCAATTGACTATAAATGATACTTTATCTATATGTGAGCACAATGAGTCTTTACCTTGTGATGTTCTTGATAGAACCTTTTTGTGTAATGATAATTTCTCTTTTTTGTGAGTGAGAAAACACTAGTTGATCCTATAGATGACCGGATGAACTCTTTTAGTAAGGTCGATTTATGTCCACCTAGTGTTGGCACTTATAGCTAGAATGAGGATACATTGTCATACAATGAAGGTGATCCTACACTAGTTGATCATTTTTATGACCAAGTTGATTCTTCTTGTAAAATCAATTAGAGTCCATGTAGTGTTGACAATTATGATTTGTGAATCCTCAGACCTTAATATTATTTTCTTGTTTTTCTCATGAGAATCTCGTGTTGGGACGTATGTTTAGGGATGAAATCTTGTTTGATAGTAATATCTTGTAATGATGAGGTAGCCACTCTTAAAGGCTACAACTTGTTTAGTAATCCACTATGTTTTGATGGCACATTTTTCAATAATAAACCTATCTACTTATAAGATGATAGCACATTCATCAGGAATAATGGTGTTTGAAAGGAAGCTGATGTATGTTCCCCAATTGTCACTTCATCATTGTGTGATCCCATTCTTAATCAAGGCTTTAATGTATTTAGATCAATGGGTGGGCCTTCTCATGAGAGAATATTAGATGATGGTAGCTTATGTGACACATTTCTTCATTATCTATTGCATATAATGATACTTGTGAATATGTGAAAAGTATGTTGTATGTAGATGGGAGTTCCAACCGGGCAAGTATGTGTATACTTGGCCCATGTTCATGGATTTCATATCCATTTGACCCCGATAATGAGTAGAGTGATGGCACTTGTGGGGTGATACTTGGTCAAGATGTCAAATACAATTTGAGTGAATTTGTTGGCACCCTTACCTATGATGTAAAGTCCTTCTTGAGGGTTTACAATCCACTTGAGGGGCCTGATAGGCCCAAATTACACCTCCTTAAAGAATTATAAGAGGTCGTTGTCAAATAAATAACATAACTAAGGTTAGATTGTTTTCACGAGGAATATGGTCTAGACTTGGGCTAATTTTTGGTTAATTATACGTTTAGTTGATTACTTCCGTAAAAAGGAGATTTTTAAACAAAGTAATTGTTGATTGATTCGTAGTAACAAGTAAGAAAAATTCACAGTTTGTAATATCAATATGTGATGAAACTAGGGCATAGGTGTTCCCCACAAGTTCTTAACGCAATAATCCTACTAATATCAACTTTTTCCTAGCGTTTAACATGAAAAATCAGTAAGTTAGGTATTTCCTAAGTGATCGGTCGTCCAAGTAGGAAATTTCACCACACAACTTGGTCGGTCTACGGATGTGTGCTTTACTAACCCTTACCCTTGACCCCAGATTAGCCCTCACATATTTGGGTCAGGCTATTAGATAGCAAATTATCATGCTAAATCTCTGTTGTTTAACCTCTTTAACATTCATTACTTCATTGGTTGGGAAAATAGGAATGAGGCAAGTTCTAATGTTGCGCACCATTAAAAATCATTCAAAACGAAGAGATTAACAATACATGCATAAACACTATTTTAGAATTACTTAATTATTAGTTTTATGTTGTTAATTAATCATGGTTCCCACAACCCTAGTTATGGATTTAGTTATTCATGATTGAGTTAACACAATTTATATTGGGGTTAATAATATAAATCATGAACTTACAATTATAATAGATGAAATCCGAAATCTTGAATTGAAGAACAAACACAAATTTCATAAACCACACTTCAAGAATTAAATGCTAAAAATGTTCACAAAATAATTCTCAAAGCCAAAACAAAGTATCACAAAAGGTCTAACACCCCAAAACCGAAATTCACAACTAATTTTTATAGAAAATAAATCCTAAACCAACGGAAAAGAAAGCTTAAGGAAATTTGATTATTGGCAGTGTCACCAACTGAAGGCCAATATTTCAGTGGGTGTCATCAACGGGCCTGACCTACGGCTCGTAGGTTTAACCACGGCCCGTCCTTTTCAACTATCGTTCATGGACTGGAACTTATCGTTTCTGAAGTTATCTACGACTCAACATCGACGACTCGTCATAGGACTTACCGCTCATCAGTCGCCTCCGTCGTTCCATTCTTAGTCCATTTTCCTCAGCACATCACCCACGCCTTCCACCTACGAATCGTCAATAGAACGATGGCTCATGGGTGGGCTCGTCTTTCACTAAGAAATCTTGTTTTTTCACACCTTAATCATCAACTACTCCAAAAACCAATTTCCTATAAAATAAAATCAGAATACCATCACATCTACTAACAAAATGCCCAAGACTCATGCAAAACTCTAAGTTTAATGCATTAAAAATACCATAAATTCACAGAACATCAACACCCTCATTTTAAAATTGTTGCTAGTCCTCAAGCGACGCAACAAACTCGAAATGCCACCTATGCAGAAGCAACCCAAAACTCAAGCAATCATTTGGCATTTACTAACAATAACCCTCTTATCTATTTTCAGCACAGTGCACATCTTTTATTCAGACTTAAGAAGCTAACTCATGTGAATCAATACACGACATTGACATACCAATAGACACATCCACATTCACAGATAACAATCACCAAGATATCAACTCTTCAACAATGTAACTTGTGCCTTCACTGCAAAGAAATCTTTTTTTCCACATAGAGTTTGACTTTTTAGTTTGTGACTCAGCATACACTCACAATCAGAAGTGAATTCAAATATAGTTTGTGCTCAATACCATAGTCTTGCCCTTATTTTCTATGCTTTGGCTTTCCAAACTAGTTACTTAGGATCGCCATAGGGCTTTCTTAGCTTGTAACATAGGCTCGGTATATTTGGATACTAAGTGACTTTTCTAACCTCATTGACATTACATTGAATGTTTGACCTCTTTTACAACCAATTCTGACATTGTTTTTCTTTCTGCTCTTCTCTTTATAATTTATTTAAGCACGGGTGTGACATTGACTTGACATTCTTGCTTGTTGCATTTTTTCTACATCTTTTTGTTCAAGCCTTTTATTCTTTTGTCTCTTTTTAGATTAGTAACGCCATTCTCTATATTTTTGCTAATTTTTCCTCCACATACGACTCTTTTCATACCCTTTTGTTCTTGTTTTCCTTCATAATAGCCACCCTCAACTTAGATGTTTTGTATGAGTTGAGGTGCACGATGTCCTATGGAGGACGAGGGCCACAGTCAAGGCAAACTTTTGAAGTATCCACCCTCAACTTAGGCTGCCTAAGTTGAGGTGCACAATGTCGAAGGAGGAACCAGGGACCTGGGCCACCACAGTGTTTCACAATTTCTCCGGGGAAGGTGAGTTGGGTGAAAAGAAAAAATGGTATTCATTAGGCTCAAACATTTGGATGAAAGAAAGAATTTATTTCTTTTGGTTGTTTGTTTTTAGACTTAAGGGGAATCATTATCAACAATGGCCTATGATCATTTCCCAATTCCCAGTCTAAATATTCTTAGCAAGACCAATGAAGTAAGTTTTAGTTTGGCAGATACTATATGAATAAATAGACGACCTCACACACACATGGCACCTATTTCACTATCAAATCATTAATGTATATGGTTCATGTTATAGCTTAAGTCATGTTGTCTAATCGATTCTTATTATGTCATACAAAGATCTTACACATTTAACTTATCAAGCACACATATATAACACATATGAAAATTTTAAGGGGTATCATATTTCATGCCTTTTTGCCATCATGCTTTCATTTTAGTCTACTTCTACACTTATACTTATCCTAAACATGTCGGTTCAACATAAATTAAATAGTTCCTTCGGGGAAAAAGAACACAGGCAAGAAAACCCAAGGAAGGATTGCAAGGTGGGTTATTCAGACTTCACCCTAACACTCACAATCCATTCACCCCACCCCCATAAAAAATATGGTGCAATGTCCCCAATGCATAAAAAATGTAAAACATAGGGTAAGACAAACCTTTGGTGCATAAGCGCCGAAGACTAATCAAGAAGCGGGTGTGTCCAGATGGCCTGAACCCACTGGATCATCATGAGTGACGCCCTTAATCGTGCCCTTGATTGTAACAGGGGGAACACCATCAGTAGTGCCCCTTAAAGCAGATGCTCCGGCAGCTAACTCCCTTTCTCGATGCTGCCACATCTCCTCATCCAATAGCGACTGTTGTTGCACCACCTCAATCTCCTTTCTCTCCCTATTTATATCCCATCTCTCCTCTTTTGGATTAGTAGTATGCCCAGGAGTACGTGTGCGCTTCCCATTCGCACGAGGGGGGATTCAAGGGGAGGCTCATCCTCACCAAATAGTGCCTGTAGCACCACATCATTAACATCATTCTCAAGGGCATGCTTTGGAACAGTAGCGGCTAGGCCATCAACATTAGCTCATAGTTTGGCAAACTTCGTCTAAAAAGCAGCAACATCAATGGTAGGCCCAGGCTGAGGCCTCTCTAATATCCTAAGCTCAAATGAATCAATCCTCTGATGCACCGCCTCGATCTTCACTTCTAGTGCCTTCTCTGTCCGTGCTTACCACTCATCCACATACTTCATCATCCAAGGGAAAATATGTTGCAGTAGAGTGGCCATTTGAGTCTCTAATTTTTTGACTTGAGCAAGTGGCAGCAAGATAAACCCAGAAGGGGTAGGAGCACGTGGTGTGCTCGCAACCTGGTGAGATAAAGTGGAAGGTGGAGCATGCACATCGGGCTATGCAATAATGGCAGGAATGGTGGGCTCATCAGCCGAATTAATAGCAAGGTCTTCGCCCATAGATGGCAAGTCAATCTTGATACCCTTATGTGGAGCCGCAAGGTGAGCATCATCTTTAATCAGCCCAACATTGATCGTCTTGGTCACCTCAATCAGCCTATCACATCCCCATACCAGGACAATAACCTCTCTACAGAGGCGGAAAATGAGACATGGAAATGGCAATAAGGTCATCTTCTAGAAAGCCCTCTCATGTATCTCTGCCATGAGGATCCATGAGAAATCAATATCAAGCCCCGCTATCAGTGAAGCAAGCATAATAGCATGGTCCCAAGTCACTATATTGTCTACCTACGTGGGGGACGATTTCTTCTGGATGATGGACCACCAAAACTTGGCCGCAAAACTCAGAGTAGCCTTCTTAATAGGCTATGTCATGTCTCGAACCCACTCGGCATTCTCCCCCTCATCAGCAATATGTCAAGCCATCCAACAGAGCAAGCTTTCTCGCTACTCAGTATCACAGATAGCAGACCTATTTTGCACCAACTTCATCATGTAGTCTTACTTAGCTGTATTAATTGTCAGAGCATGCGTCGGGCTGTAAATGAAACGACGGATGGTGGTCTCTGATAAGTCGACGGGGACATCCCGCACTAATGTAGTCAATAATGGGGTTTGAGCAACTGGCTTATATATCCCGTGGTGTAATATTACTTTGGACAGTGGTTGCATATGAAGCGTATAACTCTCTCATTATCTCTAAGCGGTACCTCCCCGAAATCTCGGCCATCCTCTCACATCTGTTTATCTTAAACAACTCATGGATCTCCGGCACTATATAGAGGCTACCTGTAAGCACCCTTCTCGGTAATGGTCTGGGCCACCTTCTGCTGCTCATTCACAAACAACCCATCAATGTATATCTGGAACATCCCTCAGATGCACAATCTGTTCGGATTAGTAGAAAAATGAATCGGCTCATATCTAGTACCAGGGGCATTATAATCCAACCCAAAACTGGTAGCATCAAACGATGAGGCAACTACTGAATTGTAGCTAGAGCTGGACTGCGACTCTCTATTTTCATCATTCGAGTTCTAAGTCTCCTCTTCAGACTGGGCATCATCATGACTGGATGATTGTTCCCCTTCTGACTCAAGTTGTCTAGCCAATTGCCTCATAGTTCGAGGTGTCGTGGGGGAGTCTGTTGTCGTCCCCGGATCAAATTTAGACCCACTTGATTCAGTGTCCTCGTCAATAAGCTACCGAGCTGAGGGTGCATCAGACTTGGACTTATACTTGCGTTTGTAGGTATATGCTCTCTTTGGTGACATTTCACCGGTGGAAGACTTGTTAGTACTTAAACTATAATAAACAAACAAAATAAAAAGAAGCAAAATAATTTATGACAAATTTAAAAAAAGTTCTAAAAAACTATTTTTTTGGACCAACGGTTAGTACTTACACGCTGTCGAAGCTTCGAGGATCATAGGTCAGGAGGTCAAATTTAGGTCCCAGAAGTTTGAATGGTGGTTCATTAGAACGGTTCGTCGATAGAACGACGGACCCTAAGCTAAATCGTTGTTCACAACTTAGGTTACTAGTTATGCTTCTGACCAATGGGACCAGACTTACGGTCCAAGGGTTGCCCCATGTGTTATAGGATATGGTCATCATCTAGTAGTGGTTCAGAACACAATTTCACTTTTCTCCAACCTCATGATGAGTCCATGATTTTGACTTATTTAGGGCTATATTTTGATGAAACTAGTGTCCTCAAAAGCATGTTTTATCTCGATATCTGATGAAAACCTTTAAGTTTCAGGTATTTGAAGTTTGAGGGAAAGCATGGACACTATCGAGCAAAAAGAAGCAAAAGAAGCTAAAAGAAAGAAGAAATAAAGATCTGTGAATCACCGAACCCATTCGGCAAATCGCCAATAGATCGCATATTCGCCTTTTATTTCAATGTGCTGAGCCCTGAAGGAAATGAGCAAATCGGTGGTGCAAAGGAGTAGTTGGCGTATCACCGAAGTGACTCCGCGAAGAAGGGCTACATCACCCAATGATCTAGGACACAAAGATGCTGAAGGCAACTGATGAAAGGCGATGAAGTCGACCAAAGGGTAGATCACCGAAAGCATCGGCGATCCTGACTAACGTCACCGAAAGATCCTTCAGAGCACATTTTATGAAAACTATAAATACTAGTTCAGTTTTTATTCTTAGGAGCAAATTTTACCTTATTTATCTAGTTTTTAGATTATTAAGTTGGAGACAGAGTTTTGGAGATATTCTCTCTAAGTTTTGGAGAGGGTTTTGAAGAACTTGGAGCTTTCAAAGGGTTTCAAATTCATGGAATTGGACTTGGGTCTCTTGGATTCTTCACTTTTGGCTTGTTTTAAGACTTAATCTTTCATACCCATTGATGGAAACTGATATTAGTATATGTCTTTATCTCTTTTACATGCGTAGCTAAAACCCCAATTCTTGGGGTGTGATTTTATGAATATGCGTTAGATTAGTTATTCGGTCTTGCTTTCTGATAGTCTATTCGTAGTTTAAATGTGATTTCGTTTAGTGGTTGTGGGTTAATTTAATGAATTTGTAGTTGCAAATACAAGTTTATTAATGTGTTTTCGGCTTGCTCGAGACAGAGGTCGTAAAACTAAGACCACTAAATTGATGGCCAGTGTGAGTGGGTCGACATGAGGTTCAACTCGAGAGAGTGAACCCTAGTCCCATGTCCACACACTCAGCTTGAGAGAGTTAGTGGACCCGTCTCCATACTTGTATATTTCCTTATTTTCACTGTTTTACTTGTTTCTTGCTTACAAACCCCCATTTGATACTTCACGCTTGCTTCACCCTTTTTAATTTGTTATGTTTTCATTCGCCAAAGTCTTTAGCTACGATTAGCTTTAGCACTTTCGTACTTAACCACTAATTCTCACGCCCACTCCCTTGGGACTCGACCCTAACTCTTGGTTGGCTTACTAAACTATTGTACGATCGTAGACACTTGCATCGAAAGTTGTGTCTTGATTAGGCAAACATCAAAATGGCACCGCTGCCGGGGAGTGGTGTTACATGAAAGTTTTTGGTTTAAGACAATTTTTGCTTTTGGTGGTCATAATTTACTAACTTTATTTTTTAGTTTTGTTTTCTTTTGAATTTGTTGATGTAGGTAGGTACCCTAAGCATGGCTGGGGAAATGGTGGCAACTCGGCTGAGACGAGCCAAGAAGTCGAGAGGGACTTTGAGTTAACCGCACTGGTAACTCAGCTGAACGAGTTGTCCACCAAATTATCAGAGATGGAAAACTAGTGCAAGAGTCAAGGGAGGTATATACCTCCTCACGAGAGGAAATAGTCTAGAGATAAGGAGAACAATCGCGTCAAGGACACACTCCAAATCATTCCCCAAAAGATCACCGAACAAGATCAAATATTGGAAGAGATGAAGGAGAATATTGAATCAAATGGTTGGCTCTCACTCTAGATATATCCAACTGATCAGGACACTCCTGAATTATGCGGTGCCTCCTCTTCGCCCAAATGAACTATTGGGGTTACCTAGTAACACTAAGGACAACCCCACCAATAGAATGTAATTGGGGACTTGCGTCGTGCCACGACGTTAAATAGGGCGCTTCTTGGGAGGCAACCCAAGGGTTTATCACTTTAAATTAGTATGTTAGAATAATGGTGTGTTAATTTTGTAGGTTAAAACAAGGAATGTGTTGAAAAGTGCAAGTTGGCGAACTGAGAATCCGTTTGGCGTGTCGCGGAATTGATTGGCGATCCCGCTATTTTCCACCGTTTGGACTTCCACATAAACTAGAGGCCCTATAAAACTCGGTGAGATACGAGACCATTCGGCAAGTCACCGATTAGATCGGCAAGCAATACTAATGTCGCTGAATGGACACGAACTAGATGGTTTATAATGGCCAAAAGTCTTAAAATTCAAACCTCTTCACTTTCCCTCACTTTTTAAACTTCAAAACTCACACCAAGGTAGTACTTTCAATCTCCTTTCTTTCAATTAGTATTTTAGTTATTGATTGGGCTCGGAACTGGGACATCTTTGCTGCCTAGCATTTCAATTATATTTCAATCGGCATTAAAGGTTAGTCCTAAAACCCCGAGTTTATTGTTGAAAATTTTGAACTCTTTTGCAATAATTGTATCGTATTGATGTGTGTTGGGCCTCTCTGCTAGGATTAGAATGTTTACATACCTATTTCAATTTGAAAATCTTGCCCGTAGTGTTTTGATCGTCAAATGCCCGTATTTGTTGTGACTGTAATTGAATGAAATCTCATTGGGTTGTGCTTGCATGATTGTTTTGATTGTTTGGGTGAAGTCGTAATAGCCCGTGTTTGTGCTAAATGATGAAAATTGCTTAAATATAGAGTGGGTGACACCACTCTTAAGAGCAAATATCATCAAATGGCCAAATTAGGCAAATCCAGGAGAAATTTGAGTATCCCAGGGAAATGGGTAGTGCGGGTCTCGTTTAAATTTTGTTAGTGCATGCTTTGATTTTGTTTTTGGAGTTTGCGGGATTGAATTCAAGAAGTGGATTGAAAATGGGCACGTTGGGACATTTGGCGAGTTGGGTCTAGCTCGTCGAATCATTCGGCGATTCGCCTAATGTCTCCATCTCGCCCTTAATATCGTGTCAAATTGGATGTTTGAGTCAGTAACTTTTGGCGAGAAGCCATGGGTCGCCGAAAGCACTCGGCGACTCACCGAAAGTACTCTTGGTCACCCTTTGTATGCTATTTTGACCCCCTAATGCACTGTAACTTTCGGCGGACAAACCCATACTCGCCGAAAGTAGTCGGCGATTCACCGAAAGGACCTTCCCATCGCAAACTTGCTATAATTTGAAGCCAATCCTTTCGGCGAGCCCGAGTTAGCTCGCCAAAGAGGTTCGGCGACTCGCCGATCCACTTGGCGAGTCTTCCTACAGTAGATTGCCTTTGCTTCTATTTGATTTTTCCCCCAACTCTTCCCAATCTTTTGCAGATATGGTACGTACAAATCAAAACATGCCACCAAGAAAGCAGCAAAGGGCATTAATATAAACGAAGGGGGTTCAAATCCTCCAAAGAGAGGAAGAGAAGAACTCCCACTCGGAGACAAAGGAAAGAGGAAGAAACATACAGCAAAGAAATGAGTAGCTATTGAGGCCCAAATTGAGTGGTCTGAGCCTAAAGATGATCAACCCTTAATTCACCGATAGAATAGGCTTCGAGATAGACCTCAACCCACATCTACTAGGGTTTCATCAGCTGCAGCTCCTCCAACTACAGATTCAGTGCCAGCTCAGGCACCTCCAGTCATCCCTGCACTCCCTATAGTTCCTCCACCGAGGCTGTTAAATAGATTGAAAGGTGATGGTTTACGGACCATCATAGAGGAGAAGTTACTATCTATGGAGGGTTTAGAAGGCAAGCATCCTGATGTGCTTGAAACTCTCTGATACCATGGATTCGATCAGTTCACACGGCCCCGAGGCCCTTACATTCCTTCTTGGGTAAGATAGTTTTACACTGCTTATGGGGAGTTGGTGCCTAAGAATAAGAATAAGGCAAGTGAGTTTCGACCGGTGAAGTCGGTCATGGTCAGAGGCAAGGAGGTGGAGTGTCACAACAAGCATATTAATGTTGTATTAGGTAGACCGCTGCACTCTGCACTCCCTTACGAGGGGTTACCTATTGTTCCGTCCCTGGATGATTTGAAGGGTTGCTTAGCTCCACTGATTTTTGACACCACCCCGAGGTGGATCGATGCAGGAGCTCCCATTGAGAAGAGGGACATGAACATCACCTCCATGTATTGGTTTGGCTTCATCAGCAGCACCATCATATCATCCCAGAACGAGTCCATTTTGCACCATCCTAAGGTGGCTTGCCTCGGTTCTATCATGGCTAGGAGGCGGATCGACCTAGGATTGTTGATTTCGTAGGCGATGGCCATGAGAGCCAAGCAGAGACTTACCTCTCTGCCATTCCCAGTTTTGATCACTGAGTTATGCCGGCGTGCCGGAGTACCCTGGGATCCTGCGAATGATATAGAGGTCATCCCTTCATCCTCCACGAACATCCGGCGTATTGAGGCGGAGTTCACACGAGAGGAGATTGACAGAAGGAAAGCAGCTCCGGCAGATATCTCTCCGGAAGTTGATGTTGACTCGTTACCAGCACAAGCACCTTTGCCTACTCCGGCCTCTGAGCCTTCAGGTACATCTGCACCCTCCTCTTCTTCACAGGTACCAGGTGCTTCTTCCTCCTCCTCCTGGCCATCAAAGATTACTCAGGCGATGATCCTGAAGATAGGACACTTGGCCCTGTCAGCGGATATGCGGGCTACCCGACTGGAAAGGTCTGTTCCGGAGATGATCGACAGGGCCATACTGGCAGCACTTACCCTCCTTCCGACTTCTGTTGATGCCTTGACAGTGTGCGTCATTGCTTGTGAAAGCAGACAGAGGAAGGCCTCTGAGGTGATGACTTTAAAAGCCGAGGTTACGAGTTTAAGAAAGGATGTAGACTATTTGACGGCTACGAACTTCACTGATGCGGGATGCAAATGATGAGGATGCTCCTGAGACCTCGGGGATTCCTTCGACTACTACCGGAGATGTGCAGGGGGATGGCACAGCACATGCAGAGTCGGATGCAGAGACCGACGAGGAGTTGATATCAGTACATGATGAGGAGACACAGAAGAGCAGAGATGAGGACATATTCAGAAACTTGCCAGATCTTATAGAGACGGTTGTGCATTCGGTGATCCAGACATTGCCTACCGAGACATCCACAACAGCTCCCAGTGGATCTGGCATTTCTATTCCGTCTGAGGCTACTTCGGGCACTGATGCCCATATACAGACTACTACACCAGCCACCAAGACCCCGACAGAGAGAGAGACTGCATAGACATGACCTTTCTTTACCTCCCTCTCTGTCTTATTATATTTTTACTTTTGGATACTTTTAGTTGCATTTGAGGACAAATACTTTTTAATTGTGGTGGGGTGAGGCCCATACCTTTTGTGTTGATAGTTGTGTTTTATGTATATATTTGGGTAGTTCTACTTTAAAATTGTGTTTTATCTGTTTCTGTGGATGATTGAGCTTATGACTCCTTTTATTTTATATTGCAAAATGATTTTAACCCGTCCAAAAAAAAATTCCACCTCTTGTCTGATGAATGTGGCTGTTCTTTTTTGCAAAATTTAAGTCTCGGTCCCGATCAATACCGATGACTTGAATAGTGCTCTCAATCGAACGACCATGAATGCGCGGTTACGATGAGGCCAAATAAAGTTGCATAGACAATATGTGAACTCTTTGCATCTCATTTTGACTAGCCTAGTATCGAATCGAGTCTCTTGTAATGACCGTTGCACACTAGTGAAAGTGTGGAGTCTTGTTTGACTATAGTGTCGATGCCTAGTGTGATGAGCTTACTTTGAAACATGCATGATAGATCCTAGAATTTGCCCCGTTGGTCCGATCGACTAAGTAAGGCTAGCTCTTGATGTGATCTTAGGCGATTTAAAGAGTGTGAACCAATTTGACATATACCCCTTTTAGCCAACTTCTAAGAGTGTGAACCAATTTGACATATACCCCTTTGTGGCCTACCTTGTGAGCATGTGTGAACCTCTGTTGAACACCCCTTGAGCCTGACCTTTCTTTGGAAGAAACTTGATGAACCCTAAACCTTTCTTTATGCATTACCTATAATCCTCACGAGTTGTGGTTAATTGAATAGCCAACTTAGGCCAAAAGCCTAAGTTGGGGGTGTGGCGAAAAGAAAAGGGAAGTACTAACTTTTGATTTCAACTTAGGCCAAAAGCCCAACGTCAAGTAACAACTTTTGATTTCAATGTTGAAATTGAATAGTTTATGTTCGAAATTAGTACCTTTCAGAGATGTACTAAGTTGTGTCAGTGTGTTCCTTTACCCTTTTGACAACCTATTTGCTTGATGCCAAACACCTCGACCTTTGATTTTAGTGAAACAAAATTTGGGGGAAGAAGAAATATGAAAGGTGATGAAAATGAGGGAAAAGGGGAAAGAAGAAAAATATATATGTGATTATGGGAGATTTAAGGATGTGAAGGGGTAAGAATGTGGTTGATCAGTTGATATTTAAAGGTTTTTAACAGTTGGGGGAAAAGAGGGAAATGGGGGGTGTTTTAAAAAAATGAGAGGTTTTATTGAAATTGGCCATGGGCCGGGTCGACTCTATGTACTAACTTGGACCAACGATTCCCCCTCAACGGTCCATAGTAAGAACTACGGTCCATTGATGGGTTCCACCGATGTCCTCTTGACTTAGTGAAATTTAGAATACATCCTTGGGATGTAAGGATTCCACTTATGGTCAGTTGATGAAACGACGGTCCGTCTATGGGAACATAGACGTTCTGCACTAGTAATTGGTTTACATTTTCTTTGTTTTCCTCCTCACGTAGCAAACATTAGGACTTTGTTTTTACATTTTCTTGACTCTTTTTGGATACGGACCCTATATTACCCTAATATAGCCAATACTAAGACTCAATAAAACATAAAACTCAATAGAAATCTAATTTTTTTTATTAAAAAAAAAACTCACTAACAAATCCTAAAATTGGCTAGATTTTACATCTTGGGTTGTCTCCCAAGTAGCGCTTGATTTAACAGTGGCACGACATAGACCTCCTTGATTTCTCAGACTTCATCAAGGTCCCATTTCTTGATCACCCATTTGACCTCTTCCGGTTGGCCCAAGTAGACTTTGATCCTTTGACCATTCACCTTGACTCTCATTCCTTCCTCATTCTCAAGTTCAACCACTCCAAGTGAAAGCACTTGATCAACTTTGAATGGCCCCTTCCACTTAGACTTAAGCTTGCCAGGAAAAAAACACAACCTTGAATTAAAACGAAGTACCAAATCACCAGGAGTAAATGCACACTTATCAATCTTTTGATCATGCTACCTCTTCATCTTCTCTTTGTACAAGGTTGAACTTTCATATGCTTTTAGGTGAAACTTATCGAGCTCATTCAACTTATTTAATCTTCGACTTGATGGGTAGATCATCTGGGAACACTTTTGGAAACTCGTTAACAATGGGGACTGACTCAAGATTAGGGGTTTCGGAATCCACATCCCCCACCCTAAATAGATGGTAAATGCAACCCTTAGAAATCATCCTTCTTGCTTTAAGACAAAAGACAAACTTACCCTAAGGCATAGAATTTCCCCCTTTCCAATCTAGGACGGGCTCATTTGAAAACTGAAACTTGACTACACGGGTTCTACAATCAATCGAAGCATAACATGAATGAAACCAATCCATACCAAGGATAATATCAAAATCTAGCATATTAAGCTCTACCAAATAAACAAGAGTAACTCTATAGGACAAGGAAACATGACATCTTCTATAAACCTTCTTAGCCACAACAGAATCACCAACTAGGGTAGAGATAGAAAAGGAACATAGCAACATATTTGGAAGAACATTAAACCTCATGGGCACATATGGTGTCACAAAAGACAAGGTTGCACTGGGATCAAGTAAAACATAAACATCAAGTTGGAAGACTTTCAACATACCGGTAACCATATCGGGAGAACCCTCTTGTTCACCACGAGTCTGAAGTGCATACAATCGGTTTCGGTTAAGAGCATTGTAACCGGAACCACTAGGACGAGCTTGCTTACCCTTTCTTTCTTTAGTCGTAAGAGTTGGGAAATCCCTCATCTTATGACAACTTTTACCACAATCAAAGCAACCATCCATGCCGGCTAAGCACTTACCCTTGTGCTTCCTTCCACACCTAGCATAAGTAGACATAGGTAATGAAGATCCACTACCATTCCCTCCGTGAGGCTTAGGGTTAGACACCCTATCGTTGTTGAACTTAGGAGGAGCATTGGAGGAATCTTGACCGAAAACCTTTGTCAAAATCTAGAACAACCATGTCCATCAGACCTTGCATGAGAGAAATTACCATTACCAGTTTTATCCCTCTTTGTCTCTCTAGACTTTTCTTTAAGTTTCTCCTCTTCAATCTGTTGAGAATAAACCATGAGACGATAAATTTCCATGTCATTAACAAGCATGGCGGTACGGCACTCTTTAACCACCATTTCGGACACACCTAAAATGAACTTACTTATCTTTGCCCTATGATCGGCAATCATGGTAAACGTATATCGAGATAGTTGTGTGAAATTCAAAGCATATTTCTTCACACTCATTTTCCTTGACGAAGGTTGATTAATTCAAGAACCTTTGCCTCCATCATTTCAAGGGGAAAGAACCTATAAATGAAAGCAACTTTAAATTTTTTCCAATCATGAGGACCTGCATCTTTCGGTCTCCCCTCTTTCCATTGGTTGTATTATATTTGAGCAACACCCTTGCGTTGATAAGAAGCAAACTCTACATTTTCCACCGGCATCACTCCCATGATCATTAACACCTTGTAAACCTCATCAATGAACTCTTGAGGATCTATCTCAACCTTAGAACCATGAAACTCCAGAGGATTCATTCTAGTGAAGTCCCTCACTCTAGATGTCGTCGTACTCACATTTGAGTTCACGGGAACCGCAACCTCCCTATTGGCTTGAGCCATCACGTCTTGGGCCAATACTTGAAATCATCCCTAAACTCTGTATTAGTTACTTCTTCGGCCAAAGGGTCGATCGGAGCTTGAGGGGCTTGACGATGAGCTTCTTGTATCACCTTCTCCTTCACATTCCTTCTAGCATAATCTCTTCGAGTAGCCATATCATGTAAATCATTGGATAAGGATTAAGAGAGAGACCTTATAGAGTTAAAATTTATCGCACGACTTTGAAGTAGTGAAGAAGTGGAGTTTTCTAAACATCTTATAGTCTCTCATTCATAAATGTGGCGCGCTTCAGACTCATGAACAAGACTCTACTAGAAATGGCTTATGATACATCCTAGGACCATCCTAAGCCTTGTGCTCTGATTACCAAGTTTGGCACGACCCATGGTACACCCAAGACGTAACATGGCGTATAGGACCTCGAGAGGGCCCATACAAGCTACTTAACATTCATAACATAATAAATATAACAAAAGAGATAAAGACAACATTTAAAGTCCAGAAGTTTTATAAAAGTAAATCGAATGTCTAAAACACTTGTCTCAACAGCCTTCTAATACAATAGAATGGAATTAGTCCTAGCCCATACATCATGTCCAAAATTGAAAGTAAGGCAGAAATTGAAAATAATGAGAATCCGCCCTCGAAGCATGAGGACTCACCAAAGCTCGGGAATCTCGCAAATCAACCTCTAGCCACAAATCTGAGAATCCTGACAGTCGGATCCTATATTTGGGGAAACTTAGGAAAGAGTATGTGTTAGTACAAAACAATGTACTAAGTATGATAGCCATGCATAAAAAATTTAAATCATGCTAAAAAGGGACATTTTCATAAGTATGAAATGATCAAGCTAAAACATGTATCTTGAGAGTTAAAAACCATAAGTCATAAATCCATGATCAATGCAAGTGAACATCATCTTAAAACATACTTACGATACTTCCTTGAAGTAACCTTGGTTCATCATTACTTTGCTTATTTGTGGGAAATAGCCTTAACCGACATATAATACCATGTGAGCTATCAACATGGAATCCGGTGTCTATCCCACACCAAAAAAGGGTGTCCTACTTGACAAGGAGGGACCATGAAATTTTAGCTATTGTGGATCCACTAGCTAATGTCTATCTAGACAATCATCCTATGGGGGCACATAGGTAAGGGATAAGGAGATTTCTACTAGAAACCTAACCTATACCAACGGGAGAGCCTCCATATCAATATCCTCTCGCTGCTAAGCATAATTCCCACAAAGTAGTCATTTTCTTAACTTGTTTATTATCAATGGAAGGGAACGTCATCTTGCCAATCCAAGTTAAGTCATATGTCATCCATTGAAAGGTATCATTCAATAACCAATCCAAGCTAGGTAATGCATTATTCATGGAAAGGTACAATTAAGTAACCGATTCAAGCTAGATCTTATTAGAATAGCTCCTAAGATCTTTGATTCATAGTTTAGTTGTGAAAACCTTTAAACCCTAAGAATCCTTTATGTGAGGATTTCCTTTCACAAATCATGCTCTAATGTGTTTACGAGAAATCTTTTCAACAACACAACAACAATAATCATAATTGATACTTTACTCTCAAAGCATCCTTAAAACATTTACATAATTCTCATAAGAACATGTTTAATTCATAATCTCCCCTTTCATAAATTCAAAACCCACATCACATCATCATAATTGGAAAACATGGGATTTACATGGGTTCATGGGGGATTCATCACAAAATCATAGTATTTCATCAATTCATGCATAAGAGATCATAATTCAATCATTTAAATCAATAATCAAGAGAACCCATGGCAATTGAATAAAACACTAACACAATTGGGGATTTCTAACTTTGAAAATAGGAGAATTTGGGAACTCCATGAATGGAAGGAATCCATGGATGAAAACTATCATACCTTACTATCAAATCCCGAATGAAGGCTTTATCTTGAACCCTAGCTTGAATCTTCTTCTTCAACCTTCTAAAGAGAGAAATATCTTTGGGAGATAATGACTCAACTTCTTTTGGTGAATTTGAAGAGAATGAAGTGAATGAATTAATTTGGGGGTTAAAATCACTTATATAGGTGTCTTACGCATAGGCAAAACGGCATAGTATTAGGGTAATATAATTAGGAAAAGACCTAACTGCCCCTAGAATAACTGCCGACCTTCAACCTATGGTCCTAGACTGATGGATCTTGATTTAACCGACGGTCCATCCTGCACGTCCGTCATCTTCATCAGCTACTGGATTTTGAGGCCATGATCCATGGACTTCATTCCGCGGATCATGGACCCAGCGATGGTTTGTTGGTCCAGGTTGTGGTTCGTGATCCTCTGAGCCTATTTTGGTGGCCAATCCACAGACTAGACCTACAGTCCTTGGTTCACTCCATGGGTCGTGGTTGGCCTCCGTTGGATGGCACCAGGAACTTTTGAAAATTGTTATTTTTCCCTTTTTCGTATCTGAGTTGTTACATTAACATAAAAAATCGGCAAGTTAGGTATCTCTTATGTGATTGGTCGTCCAAGTAGGGAATTTCACCATGCAACTTGGTCGGTCTACGGGTGTTTGCTTTACTAACCCTTACCTTGACCCTAGATTAGCCCTCGCGTATTTGGGTCAGTTTATTAGATAGCGGATTATCACGCTAAATATATGTTGTTTAACCTTTTTCTCATTCATTACTTTCTTGGTCGATCAAGTAGGAATGAGGTGTGTTCTAACGTTGTGCACCTTAAAAAAACATTCAAGCCGAAGAGATTGACACTACATTCATAAACACTATTTCAGAATTACTTAATTATTAGTTTTACGTTATTAATTACTAATGGTTCTTACAACCCTAGTTGTGGATTTAGTTATTTATGCATGAGTTATCACAATTCATACTAGGGTTAGTAATAGAGAAAATGGTAAAATACCTCCCTAAACTATATTCGATTTTCCAACTACACACTTAAATTTTACGGGGGTCCTATCACTCCTGTAAACTATTTAAAACTACAATTATTACCTCCCTAAATGCATACGTGGCAAAGTGAGTGTATTACACTCTCTTTGCGAGAGTGAAGCTCAAAAATAAATATTAAAACTTTACTTTTAATATTTTTTTCATAAATGTACATATTTTTATTTTTTTCCTTTTTCTTGTATTTGTTTCTAATTCTAATTTGTTTTCTTCTTCATACCTATTAGAAGTAGATTATCAATGGCAGCCACCAAATTTCATCGTAACTCATCATCTTGAAATCACTGTCATTACTATGTCAATTTAAACACCACAAATTGTAGATAACAATTCCACCCCGACATTCTACTAAGAATTATGGACTCAAAATCTTTCAAATCTAAACAAATTTAAGCTTGAATAAGCTTAATAGAGTGACAACCAACTAATTTCTTCAATAAACTTTCAATACAAGGAAAATTTCTAATCCTATATTCAATTTCCAATAGACCCACATAAATTCTTGTAATCATTGTCAATTTTTGTGATTTGATTTCTCTCAAGTTTGAAGCTCAAGTTCCATCAATGTCGTTTTACATATCCTTCTTCATGTTTCAGACAATCAATTCAGTGGATTAATCTAATTTTAGCTTCAAATAATACTCAACTTATTTAACAATTGATAATTTCCATGCAAATCTAAAAATGTAACCCAGTTCTTCATCTTCTTTAGAACAATTGGTATAAAAATTTGATGCCAAATCACCTCAACTCTTCTTCAAATCACTCCACATTCTAGATATAAACTTTTCTCACCGTTTCGATTCTTTTGGTATATTACCCTCTCAAAACGGAGATTGTTTGTGACAAGTCGAAATAAGAACTCAAGCTTTTGAACTAACTTTAATGGTGGTTTAAGTTGTGCTTCATGGTTTCAACCTTGAACTTCAATTTCCAGCCACACGAAATTCTTCAAACCATCAACGAAATCACTTGCTCCCAACTCAAGAATATAGATTCAAAAAAATCATATGGAAGCTTATCCATTTCCATGGAAATCCGGCGTTCTTCAAAACAAAAATCGTAGCTATGAACTCAATTAACTAGTATTTTCAGCTTCAAACAACTAACAATCAACATTATAATCAATAAAATTCAAATAAGAAGATCAAAAGACACAAATCTATAAATTTTGACCTTTTAACCCTTCAACAAAGTTTTTAAATGATGAATCAAAAAGGGAAAACTAAAAAAAAAGTTTTTATAAAATTTCCACCTGTCAAACGCGTGCATTTCACTTATCAACATAAATGTGGTTGTGACTTTTTAGGGGGGTAATAATTTCAATTTTTAATAGTTCAGGGGGGTGATAGGACCCCTTGAAATTCAAGTGTGTAGTTGGAAATTCGAGTATAGATTAGGGGGGCATTTGACCATTTTCTCTTAATAATATAAATCATGAACTTAAAATCAAAATAGATGAAATCAAAAATCTTGAATTGAAGAACAAACACAAATTTCATAAACCACACTTCAAGAATTAAATGCTAAAAATGTTCGCAAAATAATTCTCAAAGCCAAAATAAAGTATCACAGAAGGTCTAACACCCCAAAAATGAAATTTACAACTAATATTTATAGAAAATAAATCCTAAACCAAGTAGGAAAATAAATCTTAAAGAAATATGGTTTTGGGCAGTGTCACCAACGGAAATCCGCCTACAGCTCGTCGAAGGAACGACTGCTCATAAGTGTTTTCATCCTTCAGCAGTTAGCGAATATTTCAGTGGGTGTCATCGATGGGCCTGACCTAGGGCTCGTAGGTTTAAGCATGTCCCATCCTGTTTAACCATTGTTTATGGACTAGAACTCATCTTCTCTGAAGTTATCTACGACTCATCATCGATGGCTCGTCATAGGACTTATGGCTCGTTAGTCGTCTCCGTCATTTCATACTTAGTCCATCTTTCTCAGCACATCACCCACACCTTCCATCTATGGCTCGTCAATGGAACGATGACTCATAGATGGCTCGTATGTTACCAAGAAATCCTATTCACACCTTAATTATCAACTGCTCCAAAAACCTATTTTCTACAAAATAAGATCAAAATACCATCACATAGACTAACAAAATGCCTAAAACTCATGCAAACCTCTAAGTTTTATGCATAAAAAATTCCGTATATTAACGGTACATCAGGGCCTACAGTGTGAATAGAGAAGGCTAGTTTTTACCCATTTTATTTACTACCTCTTTGTGTATGATGCTATTCATAATCTTGTTGACTGTGACTCTTACGGGGATTGGAGTTATTTGTCAAGAGAAGGTGAGGTTGATCCTAAATTTGTCATGTTATCTTTGTGTTTTCCATCTTGTGATGTAATGAGTGCTAGGATCCTTGAATCTAGTTGTAGTCTGTCATATAGGAACACCTTAAATGAATCCAATATGCATGAAACCTTTATATACTATCTCTTTGAATATGATGAGTCTCATACTTGACTTAGATATGGATTGCATGTGGGTTGAAATTTTATTGAGGTTTATAATTATTTGTATGACCCGATTATGAGGACCTTCTATCATTTTGATCCCAGTGAACGTGTAGGGATCTGAGCTAGTAGAAGTACCATCTTGTGGGTGTTATTATCCCTTTGATGTGAGGAGAGACCTATGGACTTAATAGTCATGAGAATGGAGGATACTTGGTGTAATTCTTTTTGTGCTTACCATTGTACTAGCCCTCATACTACGAGGAGCTTTTGGTAGTTTGTTTCTCTTTTATTTTTGAAAGGTTTGGTTGGACTCGAGGAAGAATTCTTTTGAAGAAGGGAGGATGATATAAGTATAGTTAGCATAATTTATGCTATACATATACCCTCGAGCTACACAATCCATGATGATACAAAGAGAAGCTTGGGAGGATCTTATTAGGCACAAATAGAAGGGTTTCCTCGTATGAATGATAGCGTGGAAGAACAAAAGTAAAACTATCCAGGATGAGTAGAAAGTTGGAAGGATTACCATTTGTGGCTACATTTTAAATAGTTTGAATTTGCCGTTTTGTTGCTATTTGTGGGGCAAAAGGGTTACTCTTGTAAGAGGTATCCTATAAATATATGCCTAAGCCATTTTTCTTAAATATAGATTTATGATGTATGAGTAAACTCTTTGAAGAGTGTAGTTTAAAGGTGGATTCCATTTAGGTTAGTCTAGTTTAAGGGTGGATTCCCTTTAGGTTAGTCTAGTTTAGAGTAGTTAAATCTAGATTAGGGATAGGTGGATTTACATTATTGATTGAAGACTTCTTGCTCTTGATTTCATGTTGAGTCATTCATTTGTGGATTTCAAATGAGTATCTCTTTTCTATTGAATTAAGTCTCCCCCCCCCCCTTGTTTGATTGTGTATACAATTATCCCTTCTTTCTTCCCTTTTCATCCCCTATTTCTTATCTATATTACTTTTGTGTTATTTGAATTCCACATTTGATTTCAATTGGATTCATCCCTGATTGGAATCTTGTTAGTTTAGGGATGAGATCAACAATTTTCAACAATTACCGGGGAATGCCATTCATGAAGTGTGGTTGAGGCTCATGAATAACGTCTTGTAGTGTCTAAATCAATTGATGTCAGATGAAGTTTTTCTACCAGAATGTTTACCAAACTTTTGATTTAGTTAACAAGTTTGAATCAAACAACTTAGCTGGAGGTTCTATCATAGACCTAACTTTTCTTTTGCCACTGTCATCCTTAATCATATGATAAAGACCGTCATGACATGGCATACAAGAGAACTGAACGACCTTTGGTTGTAGTTGCCACTAGTATGAAAAATAAGATGCGGACAAAAGAGGAAGAAAGAGATGAGCAAAAGGAAAAGATGATGGCACATATATAACTCTGAGCCAAGAACATATTGGGTATCAGGATGAAAAAAGTGAATTGTATCCGATCATTTAGGATGCCATCTCATGAGGAAGAGGTTGTTTATGCCTCGTTTGATGTGTTCTCGATTGGGGTACCAAAGAACCAATCAAGGTCATTGGCGTCCTCAATAAAAAGAATCAAGGTTGGAGAGACTATGATGGTCCATAAATAGATTGAGAAAGTCTGTGGCATGAGAGGGTCGTGCGATAGTGGATGAGAGGTACAATCACCAAAGCTCAAATCCATATGTACCTCAAAAAAAGATTGACACTCTAGAAAATCAACCAAGTGTGCGTGGCCCAATGAGTTCAAAAATTAAAGAGATGTTGAGCCATGTTATAGGAAGGGCCAAATCTACAGATAATTGGGTTAAGGAACTTAAAAGCGATGTGTCAAATTTAACCCAAAATTTGACCCCTGACTCCACTTCAATAAAACATTTAAAATCTCAAATGAACCATATTTTATCTCAAATGAACCATATTTTATCTCAAATGAATGCAAGGGCCAAAGGTAAGCTTCCTAGCGACACTTTTCCCAATCCAACAATGACGGTCATTTGCATGGAAATAGTCACTAGACGTGGTAAGTTGCTTGATAATATCAATGTCATGCTTTAAAAGGTTTTGAGTGAAAGTGTGGATAATTGAGTGAAGCTTAGTGCACTAATGCCAACTATATATCATTGATGATGATTGTATAAATATTGAGAAGGTAAGCTTGGAAGATAAGAAGAAAGATGAACCTCCTAGTACGGTGGATGTTGAGAGGAATGAAGGGGATGAAATCACTAAGGGAGATGTGTCTAATTTTCCTCCTCCATATCCTCAAATATTGATAAAGAAAAAGGCAGATAGCCAATTCAAAAAATTTGTTGATTTGTTTCGCAAGTTGTCCATGAACATACTATTGGTTGATGTTCTCTTACAAATGTCAGGGTATGCAAAGTTCATGAAGGAGTTGTTGAAGAAAAATAAGGTGCTTTATCTGGGAACAATCGAGTGGTCACATCATTGTAGTTTCATGATGGCTAGTAATTTGACTCCAAAGAGAGAGAATATGGGAGATTTTAAAATTCTGAGCACCATCGGGATGTACATGTTTATCAAAGCCTTGTGTGACCTAGGGGAAAGTATAAACTTGATGCCCCTTGTGATTTTCAAGTATTTGAGCCTAGGATGTCTGAAACCCACTTTGATGCAGTTTCTAATGGTGGAGTGCTCTATAAAAGGTCGGTTGGAATCCTATTTGACATCTTGGTCAAAGTAGACAAGTTTATTCTCTCAGTTGATTTGGTAGTGTTGGATTATGAAATTGATATTGAGGTGCCTATTATTTTAGGCCAATCATTCCTTACCATGGAGTATGCATTAGTAGTTGCGGAGCTAGGAAAACTCAAGTTTAGAGTTAGGATGATGACTTAAGGTTTAATGTTTGCAAGGCTGATGAATGTTGGATGGAGTCGGTACTTGAAGCAATGGACAAGCTTGTTTAAGGTCCATGCGAAGAAGAGGTACTATTAGAAATCAGTTGAACAATGAGGTACTTTCATTGTACCGGGAAGTTAAATCAAGCATTTTGGGGAGGGAACCCAGGTGTCTTTAAATTTCTTCTTACTTCACTTTTTGTTATTTTTGGTTTGTTTCATGGATGTAAAAAAGATGCCGAGTAAAAAATGAAGAAATTGTTCATTATGGCCATCAATGCTAGAATGGTGAAACTTCATTTTCAAACAACCAAATGTAAGTATGAAACAGTAAATTGCAAAGAAAAAGTTGTTTGCACCAGACCAGTGGACTGTAGGTTCCAAACCCTATAATGCAGGTCCAAAGCCAGCGTGACACACTGCATTAGCAACAAAATCCAACTTCTGTGTGAACTTGCAACTGGCATGAGGGCATCAGAGAAACGTCGATCCAACACAAATTAGTTATTTTTGAAAGGTTTTTAATTTTGACTCATTCGAGACCCAAAGTTGGGATTTTGATTGAAAAAGAACCCAAGGGTTGTTCAACCCTTCTTCTCATTCCTTATTCATTTTCCACTCTTCCTACTTCCCCATTTCACTCTCTCCACTTCTCCATACACTCCCCAACTTCAAACATTCATTTTCTTCCTATAAGCCACTCATTTCCCACACCGCCATCCTAACACAAACTTCATCTTCTCTCAATAGTCCAATTTAAAGGTCAGTATATCCTTTGAGGTCAAGCTCAAAAGTTCCACTCCAAGCTTTTAGTTATCACATTCTTCAACTACTTTGGAATGTTAATCCATTTTCTTTGTTTCAAGCTTTGATAATATTGTATTGTGCAAATGATTCCATACTTAATTGATTTCCCCCAAACCCCTTTATGATTAGAGTTTCGATTTTGGTTCAATGAAAATGAGTTTTTGTGCTTTGAATGTTTAGGTCTGGGTTGTGCTTGATTGAGTAAAAATGCAAGTTGAAATCTCTGGTAGAGTGCTTTGAATTTTAATTGGGGTTGAAATCTGAGTAACCCATTTGAGTTTATGTAGTGCATGAATTGGATCTATGATGGATTTAGGTAACGTCACTTCTAAAAGTAAATTTTTCATTATGTGAACTTTTTACTTTTTGGCTGAAAATTTTTGTGAGTAGCATCCATAGTTGTTGTAAGAATGTTGTGAATTTCTAGTAACTCAAAGTTGACATTTTGGAGCTAAAAAAATCCACCAAAATTACATTTTGGAGTCGTTTACTTGAAGTTTTGACCGAAGTCAACTATTCATACTTCAGAACCTCCAAAATGGAAAAACTTGCACAAAACTAAAACGAATGACTAGGCGACAAGATTGTCAGCGCCAATAAGTCATAAACAACTCGGAGTTGCTACAGAAAATCTCTAAATGCCGAGAAGATTGGAAAATAACCTGGAGGGTCATTACAAGCATAATCCTCTTTGTCGGTTCTTGTAGTTTGACCTTGACCTTAAAAGTTAGGTATTGTCTTTGTATATGACCGCATATTCCTTAAACATGAGGTATAGTTGAACATTATCAGTGCCAATCTGTTTACCTCACACTCTCTTATATGCAAGACTCTGTTGGTTTTCATAGCTTTGTCTAACATAGCTTGCCTGCTCAAATGTAATCAGCGACCCCTTAAAAATATTATTGGCCACCAATTTGTTCACGACATAAAGGGCCATATAAAAGTACTCCAATATCAACTCATCTAGCACCCTATGATTTGGGTAGTGTAATAACTTTCTTCCGAACCTCAACCACGCTTCATGAAGGGGCTCCCCTAGTTCATGTTTGAAGTTTTAAATCTCATCCCTAAGTTGAATCTTGTTTGATGGAAGGAAGAACCTCTCAAGAACCAACGAATCCCATCTCGAGATCCCTGGAAAAGCAAATACTAAGAATATCCTAATGAAGTCCTCAGAAACTTGTTTGGATCCTCTAGACTGTGACCACCAAACAATCCATTTGGTTCAATAGATTTAGCATAGTTGCATTAATGTGGAAAGTAGTTGTTCTCGCTAATGGAGGGGGTTGATAGCACTAGCAAAACCAATCTTCTAATTTTTATCTGATCCTCATGTTCAAATCACAATTTAGCTTGAACTTGTGTGACTTTAATTTCCTTTAGTGTTCTTTGATCCCCTATTACTCGGCGTAGTTATTCAAGTAGATTTCTCTGGCTTCTTAGTGTCTTTTCAAGTTTCAGATCAATAAGAAGTAAAGTTTTTCCTTTACTTCTAATATCGGATATGGACTAAGTTAACTTGATATAGCACAACAACAACAAACGAAAGTGATATGAGAAATAAAGGCTAAGCGTCAAAATTACACTTACATTAATATCTAAACTATATCCTACATCAACGGTGTCAAAATTTGATACACCCAAATTACAGCTCTGAAAATGTATGAAGTGATCGTTGTCAAAAATAGAATCCAAACAAGGTTTGGTCAAATCTCATCGAGAATATTACTCTTAGGCATAATCAAAATAGATGGTCTTTATTTCTAAAATGACATGTAAAGTAAATTTTTTAAAGAGTGTGATTTAGTAAGATGAATACCTAAAGATTGATTGTGTTTAACAATAAGAAAGTGAAACTAAGGTTGTGGCTTCCCATTTTAGGTCGTAACTTTGATTCAGTTGCCTCAACAAAACTCTAAATAAGTAGTCTTAGGTGTAAAACGATTGACTTCTAAAGTACATCTAGAGTCTTTTCGGTTCATGTAGAAGATGGCACCTTAAGTCCTTGCGGTACTTGTGTTTCTTTAATGATTATCAACCTATGTCGCGCATAGACTCTCTCCGTCAGGTCTCAAGTCTTTAGATGGAGCACAATTCTCAAATCATTGTGCTTAGTTCTTTTTTGCCAATCCTAACCTATTTTTTCAAGTAAATTTAGAATACAAGTGAATTCTAATGCAGGCGTTTCATTAGAACCCATCCAAATCGAAAAAACTAATCATATACCAAGAAATATCATCTAGAATTTCTAACAAGACAACTTTCGTTGTTACTCTTCTTTCAGGGTTCCACAACCCTAGCTATAGGGTTAGTTACCCATAATTATTGCAGAAGTTGAAATAAAATCTTAAAAAAGCATGTTTACAAGGATCAAGTATTAAAATCAAGAACCAAAAGAGTGTTAGATCCACAATAACTCGTTCACAATGTGGAAATGAAAATGAGTGTATGTTTCCAACAAAAGTTACACTCCAAGAACTTAAAAATCATATGAAAATTGAACTCTTAAGTAAATCCTAAAAATATGTATTTGTAGTTTCTAAAAATACATAACAAAAATTTGGAGTGCTAATGCGATCACATCTACTTCGCCACATAGTGAAGCTCAATCAAATTGACGCGCCTAAATTGCGATGAAGGGTAGGTGAGATGTGTCACTGCATCTAGAGTTGCGTACACATTAGAGCACTGCATATCAAGTTTTTTCTACACCCATTCTACCTCAATTTGTGGTCTATGAACTACATGATGCAGCGTCCCATATGGACTTGCGACTGAATCACCAACTATTTATAGCAATAGTTATTTAGATCACTTTCAACTCCCCTTTTTACACTTTTTTGATTTAGTTTCAACTCAATCACCTGAAACTCATGAAAATATGTCTTACAAGGCTAAAACATTGTAAATATACTCTTTTTATCTCCAAAAACGTACAACAAAATATGCTTAAAAACCATATAAGTAGGTAAATTACCAACATATCAATATATGTCTAAGTCTCACGGGTAGTCAAGTAAAATAAGCAAACCCAAAATTAAAAGGCTTACTCTAACTCAAATGAAAATTTCTCCCTTGAAAATCACGTAAAGTCGAACTCCAAAACCCGGAAATTCTTGAAATGAATTAAAATCCTAAGAGCGCTATTTAACTACCTGCCACCATTACCCTTTGTGATTGAGACTAGAGGTTACACGACAGTGAAAGTAGTCAATAAAACCTTCTTCACAAACATGACTTGTCACACACAACCATGATGCGTTCCTAGGCCCTATTATGTGATCGTGAAATGTTGTGGTTACACCAAAAAAATAAAATTGGCGCATCCCATTTAGGGGTGGAAAAAATCAAACTCAACAGGTTCAAGTTTGACTAAGTTATTGACCTACTCATTTTAAAAAGATAATTTTTTTTGTTGATATGTTATATATAGTCATAATAAAGAAAAAAAATATTATATTAAGTACCAAAAAAATATTTAAAACAAGAGCAAATTAAACAATTAAAAATTGTACATAGTTAGCTTTCTTTTTGGTGCCTTTTACTCAGAAAAAAAAACAATTAAAACTTAGTAAGAATTAGACAAGTTTGATTATGACCCGCAATTCTACCCATTGTCCAAGTAACTTATTGGGGGTCAATACCCGCTCATTTGTAAATTCAATCCATTTTGAACTTCTCAAAGACAACTCAAATCGCTCATTTGGTACCTCTAATCCTATCGGGGTGTTTCGGCTCCAAAAAAGAATTCACCCAAATCTCCCAGATCTCAACCCATGCCATACTCCTCAAATAAGTCTTAAATGGTGAATCTAACATGTACAAAGCCTCTAATCCTTAAATGACGGATGAGGCATCAACACTAAAAATTCAAATAGAGTCAGATGATTATAATTGGAGATGACTATGTTGGAAAACTATATGCACAACGTGATAAGTATTAATGCTTTCGAATATTTTGATGATATCCTCACAAGTGCAGGGACCCGGTCCTCTGCAGAGTATGCTCGTCCAGGTCTATATGCTAGACAGGTGGAAAGTTGTCACATCAGTCGTTGGTGAGGCGCCAGTGTCTTGAACCAATCAGAACGGACGAGGTTGTTTGTACGTTGGACAACAACTTTTCATGGTTGATATATTCAACACACAAACAACAAATTAACTCATTCATTCAAAGAGAGATAATCAAGCTTCAAAACAGCAAGGGACTTGATAGATTGCATTATTGCTTCCTGTTTCAGCTATTACTTTGATTGCTTGTATTTGTGCGTATATTGTAGGAATCGTTTCGCTTGTGATAAAAACATTTCAACCTTGGGTGAATCATTGTAAGAACTTAGTTGTGAGTAACTTAGTGTCTTGCGTCAAAGTCTATATTAATCGGTTGGTTAGTATAGTGGGCAGTGTTGTATCTTCTTAGGCTCATTTTAAGTAATAGGCAGTATTACTTAATGTGGGGATTAGCAGGCTAATCTCATGTTGTAAACTGGGTTTTACTTTTGCTTGTGAAGATTAGTAAAAGCAGTTTGAAAATTCATGTGAGACAGGTCGTGGTTTTACTCCCTTGAGCAATGAGGTTTCCACGTAAAGTTGTGTGTACAATCTTTACTTTCAGCAGTTATTTACTTTTTTGTGACTATAAATCGTACTGAGGACCTGATCCTATCGTAGCTAGTGGACGCATACATTCTAACACAGCGGAAGCATACCAGAATCTTACTGCTTGCATGAATAATAGATAACCAATATTGTTTATGCTAGAACACACAAACTTACTGAAATTTAATTCAAGAATTACCTCTTGAAGCGTGAACAGATACCTTCAAGTGAATCCCCAAGATAGACAAACTTTCAAGCGAATCTACAAGATAGACAATAGCTATGGTCTTCTACAGTGATCCCAAGTTCACATTTGAACTCTCTCAATACTTGGGTGGGCAAGTATGAATAGAAACCTTCAATCTCATTCTAGGTTAGGAGAATCCCTACTTATAGAGATTTCTTTCCAATCCAAAAAGGAGAAGAAACCCCAGTTTTCCTTGGACACAAGAAAAACCACACATTGGTTTTATTGAACCAAAAACTAACGCTTTCTTCTTCCTTTTCCTTAGAAATAAAATTCTGAGTTCTAGTTAAATATGGGCACTGTAGGGACCACATAATTAATTACTGAGGCTTCCTATTATGGAAATAATTCCAAATAATTAATTTGAATTATTCTTACCATAATAAATTACAAATCATTCCACTAGAAATTCGTAATTGCACTCCTCTATTTATATTTTGTAATTCCCCATTAAACACTTATGTAATTCCCCATGTTAAGATTACAGATACTAATCAATAAATTAAGTTACTGACGAATTTAATTCAATGATTAATTTTCTTTATAGCACTACTTAACTTATTTCATGTGTTGGATTCATAAATCCAGTTACAAGGTTTGACACGATGAAAACTTATAAGTTTCTCAAAAAGGCATATCAATCAATCTCTATAACGAGACATGGATTCCATCAACTAACTTAATATTTCACCAATATATATTAATATCATCCAATCTACCAGGCATATTGACCCATCTCAGAATCTCACCTTTTAATAAATCAAAACGATAATTAATATATACAGATCATAATAGTTATATCAGAATTGAGAATATAAGTACATTTAATAGTTTAGAGAATATGTTTTTGTCGGTCAGTCTAAAATAACTATCTCTACTCGATCTTGTTCAATACATACAAAATGCACTAATACAAGAGGTTGGAAATATACCGTTCTCATAATCAAGATAAATTACATATAATCTTGTGCTACAATCGTACCGATGACATGTCCAATTTTCATCCTAGATTGTGAACAAAAAACTTTATACTTATAAGAACCCATGATTTAATCATATGTGTATAAGCTAAAACTATACACACTAAGGGTGTGTTTGGTATGAAGGAAAATGTTTTCATGGAAAACAAGTTGATTTTTGACTTATTTTTTCATGTTTGGTTGGTGAGTAGAAAATATTTTTCGGAAAAGATTTTGTGTTTAATTTATGAATGAAAAATATTTTTGAGAAATATCTTTTATTTTTACTAGAGTAGAAAATATTTTTTAAAAACAAACTTAAATTTTTTTTGGGGGCTGGGGGATGGGGTT
>NW_006239134.1:467010-508444 GCF_000226075.1 Solanum tuberosum | reverse complement strand
TTGAAAAACAAGCTTTAAAATTTTATTTTATTTTGGGGACAGGGGTGGTTGGGGGGCTGGTTTGAGGATAGGGACAAAATAAATTGATTTTTTCAACAAAAAATAATTGTAAATTTGAAGTTGACAGAGAGTTTTGGAAAATGTTTTCCTTAAGTTTTGAAGGGAAGTCATTTTCCTTAAATTTGAGGAAAATGAGTTGATTTGGAAAACATTTTCCAAAATATTTAACCCAACCAAACATGTTTTCCTTCATACCAAACACACCCTAAATCATCTACTATATAAGTAAACAGACACCATAAACGAATATATGATCTATTAAAACTGAGCAAATATTTATTCTATAATAAATATTATATCTTAACATATGATTAATAGTATATATCCCAACACACTAGACCTGATTCACGGTAATAGTTATGGCATATTTATGCTTTTATGAGTATGCAGATGAAAAATATACTGAAGATAACATATACATAGTGAAAGTGTTCGATTCTTCTACAATTTTCAGTATGCATTTTCACTACACTAGCACTTTAATTTGTAATATCAGTTTAGAGCAATCTATAACATACCCAATGTTGTAATTTAGGGCAATCTATGAGCTCTTAACTGATACTTTAAGATTTTTGCAACTTATTATTTTTCTCATGTGTAATTGACAGTTTTGTTATGTGTTAATAAAAAAAAATACAAAGTCCCTTGCCTAGAGCTATTTTAGTTTCTAAAAAGAATAATAATAATCAAAATTATCCTCTCAAACTAATTAATTAATCGGCGTTGGAGACTGGATTTGATGGTACCATTGCATTCCAACACTTGACTTCAGTATCTTTTGGCATTTTGTAGTGTGCTCTTGCTATAATAATAATTAATACAACACATAGTATATGGATCCTTCAATTATCTAAAGCCAATTTGTTGTTTATTTTGCAATAAACCTTGAACAATGTTATGAATCTGATGATCATTGAACCATGTAACAACAACATAGTGTAATCCTATAACACGTAGGAGCCACATAAATTACTCTGAAGAAGAAACCTTGACACCAAATCCTAATTTACACCAGAAAACACCAGTCATGGCCATGATAGTCGTTGACCAACCTTCCCCAGAGGAGGCTGGGCCAACAACAATATCACTGACAAAAGAACCATTGAATAAGACATGTGAATATGATCAACCCCCCCCCTCCCCCAAACCTTATATAAACCGAAGAAACAAATATCTTATCTGCATGGGGAACCAAGGATATTGTGGCAAGAAGAGGAGGTGGATCAGATGATTATCAAAGAAGATTTACAGTTTGCTGTGATAGGAAATTTTTTGTATGGCTAGCCTGATATTCAAGATTTACGAAGATTGATCCCAAAATAATGTGAACTAGAAGGAGAGGTAAGCATTGGACTGTTGAGCAACATGTATATATTGATTCAGGCTTCAAGACTGGAGGACTATATGAGTCTATTATCGAAGCCACAATTCTATATAACACATAATCAGATGTCGTACCCAATGCGAACACTCAAATGGGATCCATGTTTTGATCCATCGGAGGAGACATCAACAACAATTGCTTGGATTTCCTTTCCAGCTTTGCCACCAAATTTTTTTGGGGAGGAAGCATTCTTCTTCCTTGCAGCAGAAGTAGGAAAACCATTGCAAGTGGACTTGGCCACAAAAAACAAAACTAGGCCAAGTTGTGCAAGGGTCAATGTGGAAGTGGACTTGCTAGGAGATTTTCCGAAAAGAATAAATCTAGGCATGCGGATGAAAACTGGGGAAGTGAAAGAAAAGTGGATAACCATCAAATATGATTATGTGCCTAAGTATTGTAAGAACTGTAAGCTTCAAGGACACAATGGGAATGAATGTTTTATAATTCACCCAGAACTATATCAGGAAACTGAGGGTACTGAAGCATACAAGAAGGAGTAGGCGAGAAGAGGGGATGAAGAATTACCAAAGGAGGACACAGGAAAAGCAAAAGTTGGGGAGAATGAGGTTTTTCAGGAACAGAGGAGAAAAACCTATCAAAAGGGAGGAAGACAACCATATAAGGTCAAAGTGGAGCATAAATGGAACCACATACCACAAGTGCAAGAAAAGGGGACAGCAACAAGCAACAAATTTGGGGTACTATATGACACTAAAGAAGATGAGAGGGCAGACAATGAAAAGGAGAAAAGAGTACAGACCGATGGGGAGCGAAAAACAAATAATGAGGAATACAACAAAAATATAGAAGTGGTATTGGAATCAGCGGAAAGAAATGGCGAACAATTATTAGGGTCCAATGACAACAACAAGCAACACGATGCTCACAGTTCAGTAAATGATATAGGCAAAGAGGATAGGCACAAGGACTCAGAACAATCAGAAAATACTTCCCCTTAACTGGAAGAGTATAATGATAATGTTGGAGCTACTGATGAAGATGAAGCAGTACCAGTGACAAACCAAGATTCCAAATTAATTGAGGAAGGTGAAATAAACGAAGAAGAAATTGCGTAGGAGAAGGCAAAAATTAATACCCTATCAGAACAAGAAATCAAGAAATCAGGGAGAAGAAAACCACAGAGGAAGATGAAAACATGGAGAGGAGTATGTGAGTAAGAGTGGAGATCTCTCTCCAAGGCAGATTGGAAACCTGAAAGAGAAGATAAAGAAAGCACCCAAACAGGATCAACCTCAATCACAAAGAAATACAAGGAGTAAGAAGGGGTCCTCTTTTACATCGGATTAATGATTAACAAGGCTATATTTTGGAATATCAGATCTGTAAGAACTCAAAAGGCGTTTGAGAGATTAGTAGATCTGCATAAAATACATCACTATTCTTACATTGCTTTATTAGAACCTTTTCAAAGTCCATCTGAATTAGAAACATACAGGAGGAAATTAGGGCTTCCTAATGCTAGGGTGAATAGTTCAGCAAAAAATTGGGTCTTCTGGGAAAATGGTTGGGTGGAGACAGATTCAACAGATACATGTCAACAGTTAACAATGAAGTACCAATTAAGGGGAACTGATGATAAATTCACAGTAACGACAGTGTATGCAAGGTGTAGTGCTTTGGAGAGACTAGAGCTATGGGAAGATTTGGAAAATATTGTTGATCACACTATCAGCCCTTGGTTGGTGGGAGGAGATTTCAACACTATAATTGATGAGTCTGAGAAGTTGGGTGGACTGCTAGTGACCAACCAGGAGACGGCAGACTTTGCATCTTGTATTAGTGCATGTTCTTTGAATGAGCTAAAATTTGTTGGAAGTTGTTACACTTGGTGGAATGGTCGAATAGAATACGATTGCATCTTTAAGAGACTGGATAGGGTTTTTGGGAATAATGATTTTATGCAGTTATTACCTAATAGTGAGGTTCATCCCTTAATTAGGCAGGGCTCAGATCATACACCATTACATGTGATATGTAATGCATTACAGGAACAAGTTGTGAAGCCGTTTAGGTTTTTGAACTTTTGGACAAAGCACAAGGATTTTCATAATGTAATGAATGAATGATGGAATGAAGAAGTTCTGGGGGTCCCCTTTTTATATTGTCCATACCAAACTGAAGAAGACCAAAACTGTATTGACATCTTGGAGTAAGAGGACTTTTGGCAATATTTTTCAGAAAATTGCCACTTTTGAAGATATAGTGAAAGTCAAGGAAGTGCAGCTAGAAATTTCTCCAACATAAGAGAATAGGAGCCTACTCAGCAAGGCGGAGGCAGATTTGAAGCGATATCGACATATAGAGGAGGAGTACTGGAGACAGAAAGCTGGAATGAAATGGTACACTGATGGAGATAAAAACACCAAGTTTTTTCATGCTTATGTGAAGGGAAAGAGAAGAAAGCTTCATATTAAGGAGATTCATACAAGGCAGGGAGATATCATTAGCAGATCTCATAATATAGTTGAAGAGGCCGTCAATGTTTTTAAGGAACAGTTCATGGAGAATCAGGAGTGGAATAACGTTGAATTACTTCAATGTATTCCTAAGCTGGTCACAGACGGAGATAATGAAGAGATGGAAACAATGCCAACCAAGGAGGAAGTGAAGCATGTGGTCTTCTCTCTAAATGGGGATAGTGCGAGTGGTCCTGATGGGTTTTCGGGACAATTTTTTCAGTCATGTTGGGATACTATTGGCACAGATATTACAAATATGGTGAAGGCCTTTTTTTTGTGGATGGGAGTTGCCCAAATATGTGACTCACACTAATCTAGTACTTATTCCAAAGAAGGAGGAGATTAAGACCTATGGTGATCTTAGACCTATCAGTCTTAGCACTTTTGTAAATAAGACCATATCGAGGTTGTTGCATGAAAGAATAGAAAAGTGCTCCCTAAAATTATTTCCCCTAATCAGTCAGGATTTGTAAAGGGTAGAAGCATTTCAGAGAATGTGTTGCTGGCATAAGAGATTGTTAGGGATATAAACAGGAGGAGTAATTTGCACAATGTAGTGGTCAAGTTGGATATGACAAAGGCATGTGATAGGGTGTCGTGGAAATTCTTGGTAAAGGTATTAAGGAACTTTGGGTTCTCTGAGAGAATTATTGAAATGATTGTGAGATTAATTAGCAACAACTGGTACTCAGTATTGATGAACGGGCAATCATATGGATTTTTTCAATCATCCAGAGGACTCAAACAAGGAGACCCCTTGTCACCTACCCTTTTCATCATTGCGGCAGAGGTCCTAGCAAGGCAACTGAATAATTTGTTTGATGACCAGGATTTTAGAGGCTATGGTATGCCTAAGTGGAGCCCAAAAATAAATCACTTATCATACGCTGATGACACCATATTATTTTGTTCAAGACATAAACGATCTATGAAGATGATGATGAAGGTACTTCAGGATTATGAAATGGCTTCAGGGCAGATGATCAACTTGGATAAGAGTATGTTCTATATGCATGAGAAAACTCCAGTGAGGGTTGTTAATCACATCAAGAGGAACACATGAATCAGACAAGGTCATTTTCCTTTCATTTATCTCGGGTGTCCTGTTTTCTACGGAAGAAAAAACAAGATGCACTTTGAAGAATTGATTAAAAAGGTGGGGAAGAGACTAAGTCTTTGGTAGAATAAATTGTTGTCTTTTGGGGGTAGATACATTTTAATTGCTCACGTCCTACAGTCTATGCCTATTTATCTGCTATCATCTATGAACCCTCATGTCAATGTGATTAATCAACTCCACAAAATTTTTGCAAAGTTTTTTTGGGCAAATGCTACTGGATCAAGGAATAAGCACTGGGTGTCATGGGATAATATGTGCTATCCTAGGGAGGAATGAGGGATAGGATTCAGATCACTACATGTGATGGCTAAAGCTTTATTTGCTAAGCTATGGTGGAACTTCAGAACCTCTACATCTTCTCTGTGGAGTGAGTTTATGTGGAATAAGTATTGCAAAAAATTTCACCCAATTATGGCAAAGGGATATGGAGTATCGCATGTCTGGAGGAAAATGATGACAGTAAAGGACGAGGTTGAACATAACATATGGTGGCAGGTAAAAGCTGGAAATTCTAGCTTCTGGTTTGACAATTGGACTCAACAGGGTGCCTTATACTATGTAGATGGAGAAAATGCAATAGAAAAGGAACTGAAGGTCCAAGAGTTAATAAGGGGTGGAGAATGGGATATACAGGGATTGAGGAGCAAATTATCTGAAGAAATGACAACACATGTGGTGAAAACATAAAACCTCCTACTGATTCACAGAGGAATGACACGCCTTGGTGGATGGGTAGTACACAAGGCAATTTCACTATGAAATCAGCCTATGAATTACTGAGACGGAGAAATGAAAATAAGGAGGAGTACAGAAGGATCTGGACTAAAGGATTACCTTTCAAAATGAACTTTTTCTTATGGAAGGTTTGGAAAAGAAAGATTGCTACAGATGATAATCTGAAAATCATGAAGATTAGCATTGCATCGAGATGTTGGTGTTGTGAGGAGAAGGCCGAGGAAACAATGGCCCATCTATTTCTAACTGCACCCATAGCTACTAAGTTATGGAGGCATTTTGCTATTTTTGCAGGGATAGACATAGAAGATATGCACTGGAAGCAAATCATAATGACTTGGTGGACAATTGACACAACTCCCAAACTGGTGACAGTATATAGAGCGATGCCAGCTATAATAATGTGGATCATATGGAAGAGGAGAAATGAGATAAACATGGAGGAAATGTCACTTTCATGGAGCTGGTATGGCAAGTACAAGACTTGGTTTGGAAACTAATCAAAACCTTGTACCCATGGATGAAGATAGGAAATAAAAGTTGGCCTCACACTATTGCCCTGCTGAAGGAATACAAACCAAGATTATACTGCTTGGGAGTGACATGGCAATTCCCTGAAAAGGACAAGTTAAAATGCAACATTGATGGTGCATGTTGGGGAAATCCAGGAAAGTGTGCTTCAGCTTTTTGTGTTCGAGATGAGAAAGGGGATTTGATTTATGCAAAAGCTAGAGGAATCGGAATAGGTACCAATACAGAAGCAGAAGTCTATGCTATTAAAGAAGCGTTTTGTCTAACTCTACATGTACAAGGTATAACCATGGAAACAGACTCACTTACCCTCGAGAGGATGATAGAAAAGCAATGGAAGGTTCCTTGGGAATTAATAGAGATAATAGAAGATATAAGGGTTAAATCACAGTCATTACAAGGAAATATCATACACATTTTCAGAGAAGGAAACACTGTGGCAAATGCGCTAGCTAATGAAGTAATAGAAGCACAAAATACAAAGGAGTATCACTGTTTTCAAGACCTACCAGCAAGCATAAGAAAGTAAATTAACATGGACAAATCACAGATCCCTAATCTGAGGATTAGGACTCGAAGAATAAGCAGGCAATGATGAAGACAAGAATCAGCAAGGAAAGAAGAAAAATACAGACACATAACACAGAGATTCACAAAGGGGGTTACATTAATTACAAACCCAAAGGAAATAAGAAGCACAAATATAAGTTTGTTTGCCTGGCAAATGACAATATATTTGACATTAACCTAGCTAAATGTTCTTGTCACCAAGATCACCAAACAGAAGGATAAATGTAGTCTTCCACCACAACATTCCAGAACAAAAACCAATAGGGAGGAACACGAAGGTGAACTAGCAGAATGGAAGCAAAAGAAAAATGAAGGGAAGGAGAACTCACGAGGAGGCGTCTACACATTTTATCTTGATCCATCATTTACTTGGGGATAAAACACCGACAATCTGGAAAGAAAGAAGAGAGGTCAGATCGGCAAAAACAGAAAAAAATGAAAGTAAGTTTGGAGCTTACCAAAGGCGAGTAAAGATGATCGACAGAGCCATGGAGCTGGAAGATACCCAGATGAAGAACAACACAAAGTGGGGACAAAAGGAGAAGAGTATTTTTAAGTATGGTCTAGAGATTAGGAAACCTTTTGTTTTTATTTTGGACCAGGCAGTTGGGGCCTAGTCTTACTATGTAAAGACTGACTTTTCTTTTGCCTTATTTCAATAAATCGGTCCAGTCATGGACCAAAAATTGATTAAAAAATAAGAATCTAAAAAAGTGATGTGTACACAACCTTACTCCTACCTTCGTGAAGGTAGAGACTTCTAAGCTCAAATAAAGCACATCAAAATCTTATTTAAAACCATCTCATATCCAAACCTAGCAACTAAACTAGCATATGGCAGATGAATCACAAATACTAGGTAAATTTTTTAAACAAAATCCTTGCAGGGGCACCTTTGTTAGGTATAAAACGTTTTTACAATTTTCTTGTGTTCGCTTGGTAAAAAAAAAATTTAAAAATATTTCATGGCTTCTCTAATAGAAATAGGATAGAAATAGGAAGAACAAGTTGCACAAGTGACATTCCACATTGATTGGTGTCTTCCCCACCATCCAACACACTTCATCTTCACTATTTGTTCAAATATACTTTATACCGCTCCATTAGTAAGATAATCATAAAGAGAAACATTTAAGGAAGAGATGTAGGATAATTTGCACAAGTACTCTCACAATAAAACTATTAAATGTCTTTCCCAAGGAGAATGTAAAAGAACTTCAAAGATAGGTAATATAGACATTAAAGTACTTGGACTCGAGCCATTTATATAATGGCATTTCAGGAATTTAAAGCTACTGTTTGCCAATTGATACAACCAAATGCACCAACAGTTATTACATCTAATAAGTAATATTCGAACAAACAGATGCAACTCATTGCATCAGAACAAAGAGGAGGACAGACATCTATAGCAACCATACAGCTTCAAGCTCACAGTGCTACCAACTAACACCCTTTATGCAGCGACCGCCTAGTGAGTCACCAGATGCTGATGTTGTTGTGCACTACACTAGCTAAGCTCGGAAAAAAGTGGTTGTTACACATTGATCAAAAACAAAAGGTGTACCTTGAACTACGAGTAGTTATTACTTAATAACAAGTAGAATCTACTCAAAATAGAGAAAGATGCCGATCACGGTTCCACAGCCATCTCTGCCTTGGACAGCAAAGGTTAAGAGTAGCAAGTGCTCCTTTGAGAACATGAAATTACAAGTATCCTTGAAGTATTCATTTTTCTTCTCCTCCAACATCATTCCACAATAGGACCACTCCAATTGTAATAGAACAGCATGAGACTAGAAAATCAGGTTTAGCAGAGACAGCAGGACGTTCAAATAAACTAAAATTCGTCATCTTTAAAGTTAACAGCAAGATCCCAGTAATGGGGAACCCCAGCATCAGCAAAAACTTTACGAGCAGCAGCCTCGGTCCTGCAGTCATAAACAAAAAACCTATGGAAGCTTGATTTAGCAACACTCCCTTGCCAGACCAACACGCACTTGTTGAGAGGCTTATCTTCATCTTCACCTTCACCTTCACCTTCATCATCTTCTTTCTTACCAGCAGCTGCCCAATCAATTCTTCTAAGCATAAGTTTCCCATATCGCTTGATTGATTTTTTCCCACCTTCAACAACAACAACACTAATACCTCCTGAGATCACTGCACACCCAGTCAAACGATTCTCCTGAGCATTAACATCCACCTTGAAGCGGGTTTGTGGGTGGGAGAGGTCATTAATTTTGTATACTGAAACAATAGTCTCCAGTGCGATATTTGAGTCATCAAAAAGTTTCCTCTCTTTCTTCTCTCGACGCTCATCAGGAGTAAGCTTACGAGCAATATTCCTGTCTACATGAGCCTGCTCACGCTCAGCAGCAGCACTTCTGATCTCCATTTCAAGCTTTGTAGGATCCTGTGTGGCTTCTGAGCCAAGAACTTTCATTAGATTGCTCATTTTAACTTTCGGCTTTGGTGGTTCCACCAGGCCTTGTCGTATCATTTCTTGTCTTTCTTTCTCTCTGGCCAATCTTCGCTGAGTTCGAAGTTTCTTTTGCTCCTTTTTGGTTAGTTTCAATGGTTGGGGAGGAGGTGGAGCTGGTTCAGCAGGTGGCTCAATAGGGCGAGGATGTTCAACATATATGGTGATCCTTTCAATCTTCAACTGTTCGTTAGTTACGTTACGATCAACAACATCACCATAAGTACCAGATCGTAACAGAGGAGCATCCCTGGCAGGTCAAGGCAAAAAAATAAGGGCAAGCACAAAAGAAACAGTCATTTCAAGTTATTTTCAGACTATCACAAGACAAAGAAAACCCTAACCTCTAGTCAATATTTCATTATTTTTCAGCTCCAGAAATTTATAACAGGTTTAGCATAGGTAACAGAAAGAACAAACCAAAGAGGCTTGCAACATCACAAGAATATTACAATCCACATTACAGGTATTCGTGCAGAGAGTTCTGTAGAAAGATATAGCCAGAGGAAGGTGGAGCATAGATAGACAGATCACAGAAGCACATCGGCATCTACCACCTACCAAGATGCTCTCATTTTACAGTTAACATCAAGACCACCAGTTCAAGCTCCTGAGCCACACTGTGGCCCCAACAATGAGAACTCAGGAGACGTACAAAAGTTTACTAGAAAGCAAAACAATATTGACATTGAAAAACATTTAGATCAACTTACCACCACTCAACATCAGGAATAGGTTCCTTCTGTTTTTCCTTGGTGATAACCCTTTCCGATACCTCAATGAGATTCGGATTTATGTCAGGCTCTGCTTTAGCCTTGGTCAACTGTGCTTGCTTTGCCTTTAGCTCTTTAGCTCGTGCTTCACCAAATTGGCTCTGAAGACAAATGTTGCAACATGATCAAAACAAGTATAGGAAGCAACAAGAACAGAGAATGAGTACTGAAGAAAACAAAAAAACAGCAGCAGCAACCATAAAAGAGGGCAGAGCCCAGTGCAGGAAGCATCCTGTGTAGGACCCGAGGAAGGGACGTACCCCAATTGCAGCAGCAACCATAACAGGGAAAAGTTAAATACCTTTAACTTGATTATCTCTGCATCTCTGGACCATTTGCCTTCCTCCACAAACTGAAATGTCATCCTCTTGGGCCTCAAAATTTTGTTCTTGTCAATTCCCATGCCTGGATCATAATGGGGATTTTTCTCAGGATCAACCTCAAGTTCAGGTTTGAGAATTTGAAATGCTTCTTGTTTCTTTTTATTGATGTTCACCTGCACATATACTCCAGGTTAAACACAGAAATTCAAACAAAATATAAAATATGAGAATGGACAGCCAGAACAAAAATGAGCCATACCTTAAGGGTGCTCGATGGCTTAAGCATATTGACAATATTTCCCTGCTCATCGATTTCCCTACCAAGGGCATCCAATCGAAGAACAGGGGCTTTTGCAGGCTTTGGCTGAAGGGTAACCTCTGGTGGCATTTGCCCCGGAAACATGTTTATGAGGGGAGCAAATTCTGGGTCCTGTCGGAATCCCATCTTAGCAGCAAGCTCCTGTGCACGCTTTACTGCTTCATATTTTTGAGCTGTGAGCCCCATAAGATGAGGCAAACCACTAGATGGTGGATTGGATGCACTTGGTGCTGAACCAGGAGGTAGCAATACCCCTGCATCTGAAGATGCAACTGGAGTAGGAAAAATCCCTGCATTAGCCAAAGGTTGAAGGCTCTCCTTGGGTCCCACCTGTGGAAGTCCCTCTCTAGTAAAGTTGGGACCCTTGTTCTTGTTTAACTACATGACAAAAATGAGCACAGTTACAAAGACTATGATATGTTTATAGCAAAGTGGAAACTCTAATCTTCCGTTTATATCCTTTTGCTCTCCCACACCCCCAAACCGTCCCCGGAAAGGGAACCAGGATCGGGAGCAAAAGAGATCCAACAACCAAAAAGAAAACGGCGTGCAAAACAGAAATGTGCTAGATATTTGTAGCAACTTACTGCAGGTATCTTCTTGTACTTTTGAGTCAACTCCTTTTGCATTTGTAAAGCTCTCTTCGCTTTTGCTAAAGCATCAAGGGATAAGCTCCCACTCTTGCCAGCACCAGAAACTGTCCCATCTGTACTAGATTTCCCAGGAATCTGATGAGATCCGTTAATATTAACTCCCTTATTTTCATTTGTGGTAGAAAGCAAAGATACCTTGGTAGCTGGAGAATCACCATGAGCCAAGTTGTTACCAGGCAAAGTCCTTGATGTCACATTGTATGATCCCATTGTCTCACCCTGAAAAGTAAGGTCAGGGAAAAATCAGCACAAAAATCCCAGAGAGCACTAAAGTGTCACAAACAGTGAAAGGAACGTGTACTCATCTCAAGATACAACAAAAAAAAAAATGAACAGCACTTCTCAATCAGAAGGAAAAAACACAAAACAGCAAAGACATGGGCAAGTCAAATAAGCTATCCAAATCTTCCAAGGTTGAAGACTCAGTCCCGAGCAGAGCATTACAATAATTCCATGTGACAATATGACAAAAGAATTTTATCGACTGAATCTCTTAATCAGAAGTGAACCTTTAAAACAATGGTGTTTTTGAGAGCGCAAAGCACAAAAAGATACTAGGCCTGGCCAAAATAAACCTTGCATAGACACAATGTATATAATCACAATTTTAAAACTGAAAAGTAGATGGCAAAAAGTTCATCCATAGGACAAGCAAATCAAAACATAAATGGATCATCATCCTACTCTTCTACAAGATTGTCAAAACCAATTATCTGTAGCAACTTTTGCCCTTCCTATGTCCTTTAACCATAAATGTTCTCAACTCCACTTCCTCTGCAACACCAAGTGAAATCAGAATCTTCACCAAATACTTCTTCATCTTCATGATTTTCAGGGACTTCACTTAACCATTCATTAGTCTCATCAATATTGTCAAAAACAAATCCAATCCTTTGTAACAACGCATCAATGTTTTATTGTATCTAATATACACTAGATCATTGAGACACTTTAGGGTTGTGGCAAGTAATTATGTAGCATCCCAATTCCTAACCCCTTGTTTTGAATAATCACATCATGTTCCTTGATTTAGCTCCTCCTAGGTTTAAATATGGTTTTTGGACTTGTTGGGGATGGTTTCTGTTTGGCACCCAAGGGGCTCGGGTGAGTTTAGGGCAAGAAATTACACTTCAACATATTGCAGATTTTATTTGTCTAGTGCAACCGCAATTGCAGAAATGGCCTCGCAATTGCGACACTACAATTACGGATTCAGTCATACAATTGCAAATTGCAATTGCTGAAATAGCCATGCAATTGCAAGGCCAGCCAGATTGTAGCATGACGCATTGCGAGCTAGCCATCAGAATTGCATAAATGGTTGTGACATAAAAGGGGTTGTTTCCGAAATTTTTGACATTCCAACAAAATTCTGGACGACCTAGGCTACAAATTGGAGGGCGGTCCAACTTGGAATCCATATACCAAACCCTAGCGATTATACATGATTCTTCACTAGATTTTTTCATCAAAACTATGAAATAGAATGTCGAAATTGGAAGATTTGGGTCCAAGCCCTAGAAACATCTAATTGAGAATTTGATGTAACATCTAATTGAGAATTTTGTCATCAAAAATAAAAACATCTAATTGAGAATTTTACATTAATATGAAGTCAGATTAGAAATCTTATTTAATATTAGGACTTGTAGGGTTATGGAAACCCCGAAACGTAATTTATTTCAGAGTTTAACCACAAATCTCGAGGTTGTCTCTTTTGGGTTAACTTTGACTTTGGCCTAATCTAGAAATATGGAATTGACATTAATGGACCAGACCACAATCCCCTTATACCTTCAAATTCATGCCACAACTCAGTTCTTTCATGGTTAGTATGAGGTCCATATACGCCAGAGAAAACCCATTTGAAATCACCTACTAAATTAAACGTTCAAATCTACAGGAAAGAGAAAATCCCAGCTTCAAAATCAACACATTTCCAGGCTCTTTTGTCCCACATAATTAGAATCCCCCCTTTGGTGCCAAGTGCTTTGAGTTCTGCCCAATCAATCCACCTATTCCCCCAAACCTGCCTGATCAGTGAAATGTTCCATTCCTCTATTTTAGTCTCCTGAAAACATATGATGTTTATCCCCCATTTGTGAATAAGAGATTTAAAAGTGCTTCTCTCATCATTATTGTTGAGACCCTGCACGATCCAGATAAGAAGCTTTACTCCCATCTTGAGTGAGCTTTTTTGAGACCTGCCCATTTCCTTCTTTCTGTTTTTTCAACAATCAAAAAGAAAAACAGCGTGCAAAACGGAAATGGAGTCGCTGAATTGGAGCCTATATCTATAAAAATGCCAAAGAATGCTCTTCAATTTTTTTCTTAAAAAACAAGTTCCGACTTTATTTTTTCTTCCATTCAGGTCCTCTATTTAAATGCAAAAATGAGGCAACAATTTCCGCGCCGATTGAAAATCCAATTAGCTACTAAACTTTCATTTTCTTAATTAAATTTTTAAGTGGTAGATTTCTAATTAAGAATCATTTTGATAAATAATATTTGAATTAATTCAAAACTAACAAATTTACTAACTATTATTTAGAAAGTAATTTAATTATGCTTAGTTAGACAATTAAAGGATCAAGATAAGAACTTAGACCAATAAAATAGTTCTTTTTAAAATGATCATAAAGGGCTGGCAGTAGCTGCAGGGATTCGAACCTGCGCCCACATCTTGTTGTGTCAAGGGTGTCTAAACTATGATATTTAACTGTTTAGGGTAGCATTTTATTTATATACACGGTATAATTTTCAGTGAAGGGTGTCTGCCTGACCACCTTGGTACACTGTAGCTCTGCGCTACGCTACTAGTGAACCATGGTTTGAATATCTAAGGTGTTACTACTTACTAGTGAACCATGGTTTGAATATCTAAGGTGAAAAGGCTAGGTAATATTATTTTTTTCTTCATCTGCCTGAACCCAGTTGACATATAAGGGAATACAGTTACTGGAGAAAGTACCATGAGGTGAACACCACAGTTGTGTATTATTTTTATATATATGGCAGCAAGAAATAAGCAAAATAAGTTTAAAATGATGAATAATATGCCTTAGGTAACACACCTTAGCAATGGAACCAACAGCCTGATCCTGGACATTATCAGTTGGCTCTTTCTTAGAAGTTGTCATTTGAAATCCACCTCCCCTCCTTTCTTCATCAACTTCCACATCCTCCTCCTCCTCCTTTGCTTTATCCTCAAACCTCCTTTTCTCTCTTCTCTCATCATCCTTATCCCTACAATCTCCATCATCAACTCTCCGCTTATCCCTACCATTGTCGTCCTCGGTCCTCCTCTTGTCAGAAACTCTAGGTCTCTTGTCATCCGCATTGCTTCTATCAACACTTTCTGCTCGGTCTTTCCTCTTATGCGAATGCTTTTTCTCCAGTGCTTCCTCCTTCCTATCATGGTAATGAGATCTTTCTCGGCTTCCCTCTCTCTCAGATCGGTGATGTCCGTCTTCCGATCGATGCTTGGAACGATGGTGATGATGACGGTGGTCATCTTCATAGTGCTTATCCTTGGAACTACGGTGTTTGTCTCTGTAATCCCTACTCGATTTCTCTTTCTCAGCCATGTCTCTGAGATGTTCGATACGATTAGGGCACACACATACAGTTTATATCATCTTTCGTCAAATACATGATCCGCCGGGTCGGGTTTTAAGAATCGACATTTCCTTTTGTTTAACACCTATATATATGGAGATAAGGGTGTGAAAAATATTTCAACTTTGGTCGGATTTGTTGTTTCGATACTAAACTTTCATAAGGATCTATTACCTCCCTAAACTATTTAATACCGTATTAAATAGTCTAGGGAGGTAATAGGTCCTCATGAAAGTTTAGTATCGCAACAGCAAATCCAACCAAAGTTAGAGTATTTTTCAAACTCTTATCCCATATATATAATATATGTATAGAAAAAAAATTAGGGATATTTTTTACCCATATAAAAATAGCTTATAAATATATCTTATACATCTTGACTTGTAAAATATCTTTTTTAAGAAAATAAAAGCTTTGAGACTTGTTTTTTTCTCCGAGCCTCAATTTTACTATAAACAAAATCAAGTGTCACGTTTTATATCTGATCCTAACGCAATAGATATTTGATGTTGATGAACTGCACTGAAAGCACTTTATTAAGATAATAGGGATAATTTCATAGGTCTTCCCTTATGTTTGACTTAATAACACGTTTCTAATATTACGTTCACCTTCCTTATTTTGAATTTTTTGCAATAATTCTTTTAATATATTTATTAAAAGAACAATTTTTAAATAATTAAATTGTAATGAATAAAAAGTTAATACTCTAGACATGAAAATATTCTTTATTTTTTTCTACAATAATATGTCGTTCTTTTCCTACTCATTTGTTGTTGCTCTCTTCAATCTTCTTATCGTCTTCGTTTTTCTCTTTAAAAGTAACAATCTTTCGCTGAATCTTTTTTTTTTTTAAGAAGAAGAAATCTATGTAGGAATTCTTGCTTATAATATATGTTTTATAAATTTATGACTTTGCTTATAGGTATTCAGTATTTTGTTTAATTGATGTTTGATGAAGTATCTTGGTTAAGAGCAATAAGGCCTCTATGGGTATTCAGAAAGAGATGATTAATTTTTTGGTTTTATTCAGTGTACAGTATCTAGCTCTTTGAATTTCAATTTTTAATTCGTATTAAGAAGTTTTATTTTAAAATAAAATATTATTTTTTAACGATGACTCGTGATCTCCATTCGTAGGATTCAAACCCAAAATCTCTTTTTTTTATGGATAAAAATATGGAAAAATTATCAAACTAGTCAAAATTAGCAATTTATTTATGAAAAATGACTATAGTTTCAAAATATTACAAAAGAGAGCAATATGTTGTTTTTATAGCAAACACTTGTGCTCTCTCCCTTGCCTCTCCTCCCTAGCTCTTGCCCTCTCCTCTCTCGCTCACTCTCGCTTTGTCCCCTCTCTCACTTGGCTCTCTTCCATCTTTCTTTCCCTCTCCTCTCTCGTCCTCTCAGCCCTTTGTCGCTCCGATTCGTCCCCCCCCCCCCCCCCTGCCCCCCCCCCCCTCCCCTCTCTCTCCTCCCAATAAGAAGAAATACATTCAAATTTGTTATTATCAATTGTATTCAATCAAATTTAGGTGAGAGCTTTGTATTTTATTTCAAAATTGTATTTAAAAAACTCTAAAAACTGTATTTTATATTTTTTGTATCGATTGTATATATATTCATACAAATACAATATGCACTCATCATCTCTATCAAATGTATTTGTATCCTATTAAACAGAGGATGAATACATTTGTGTTCGTTGTATTTCGAATACAATTGATACAAAATAAATACATAATCTAATGCAAAATAAATAGAAAATACAATTGATACAAAATAAATGTTGCTTCCAATTGCACATGCAAGTGTGTGCGGTTGCAGAAGTAGTATAGTGACTCTAAAAGAGCCGGATTATTAACTCAAAGGAATTGTCGATTAACTATTTTACTAAATTATATTAGTCTACTTATTTATTCAAGCGTGTCAAAAGAGTTTAATTTATATTTAAATACTAAGAATGCAAGAATGAAATAATAAAATTACTTACAATGGTTGAAAAATTTCAGGATTGCAACATGCTTAAGGTTTCATGTATCACATCTCATGTAATGAATTAACTACGGTTATCAAATTACTGTTTACAAGGTTAATTTTACGATCATGATCTCCCGACCTCTAATCACCTACTCCAATTGACTGTCTCACTACATCGTTGAGTGCGGATAGATAGACTCAATTGGCGAGCATTTATATTTCATCCTTTTTAGTAACCAAGCTCGGTGTTCGTCTGGATGTCAATCTTGAACATGAATCTGAACAAGTGATATGCAAGAGAGATCGAGCTCTTTGTATTCTTTGGTCTATCTACCTCATCGTCTCTCGAGTTCAAGTATAGACAATGTGTTTATATCTATGGTGATCTAGCATGAAATACTAAAACAATTTAAGCGATAACCAACATTAATTCAAACAATCGATGTTCAGCAATTATCCGTAGTCGCAGCCCCAAAACAAGGGTCTTTAGCTACTAATGTCTAAGAAAAGAAGAAGTAGAAGAAAAGAACCCTAAAAAGTATTACATCTACAAAGTATGATAAAGAAGTTCCTCCTGACAAAATATCCCTAGGATCCTATTTATAGAGTTTAAGAAAAAATAATTCCACTTCTAGTCCAATTAGAAATCCTAAATAAACTAAAATTTGTTTGGAAGGTTGGGGTTGGCCAGGGGCAGTGCGCCACCATAGCACCAGGACTGTTGGGGCAGTGCACCAACAATATGCTTGAACTTGGCTCCAGTAGTTTAGGCCCTGGCGTGGTATGCCAAGACTTCTCCAGGTGTGTTTTTCTTCACGCTCATTTTCCCTCGCTCTTGTCGCTTCCTATTTAGCTCATATTCCTTTAGAAACCCCTGTATATGTTAATCATGTAGGTTAGTGTGCATTTATTGTAATTGTCAATCAAAACACAATCAATATCATCAAGAATGTCCTCAAAACATAAGGCACATGAAGGTAAATCGTAGTAAATGGGCATATAAATATGCCCAAGATTAATAAATACAAAATACAATGCAAAATAAATACAAAATACAATCCTCTCTCCTTCCTCTCTCCATCTCACTCGCCTCTCTCCATCTCGCTCACCTCTCTCCTCCCTCTCTCCATCTCTCTCTCCTCTCTCCTCTTAATATGTATTCATTTTGATACAAATTAGTTTGTATTTGTATTCTTTTTCTCCAAAATTAGAGAAATAAAATACACTCTCTCCTTTCTCTCTAGATCTCGCTCGCTTCTCTCCTTCCTCCTCCCCTAACATTCCTTTCTCTCCCAGATCTAGCTCGCTTCTCTCCTCCCTCCTCCCCTAACATTTCTCTATTATCCATAATTAAGAAAACTATAGTTACAGAGTCCTATTTAATGTTAAATGTTTACTATTTTGATAAATTTCCCTAAAATTATACTTCTGCAACTTTTGATTATCACAAAGATAATCACATTAATATTTTTCAATTTCATTAAGTCAAAATAATTAGAAATTTGTCAGATTTCATATTTTCTAATTGTTAATTTAACTCTATATATTTCATATACCAATTAAGTGTTACTGACAATTTGATCAAAAAGTGGGTTAGATTATGTTTCCATAAATTCAAAACGTGGTGAACATTCTAGGATTTGGATTTTTTCTTCTAACTAAACTTTTTGAACAAGAAATTTACAAAAGTAAATATTTTTTTAAAAATAAAAAATAATCTGAATAAAGGTGAATTAGTCATATTATAATTATTTTTATCAAGACAAATTGATTAAAAGAATTGTTACAAAGAAATCAAAACAAGGAAGATAAGTGTAATATAACAAATCACAAGGGAGGTCAGTTTTATGAGTCAAATCGATGAACTCTTGGGGATCCTCCTCTACCTTTGAACCATAATACTCAGAAGGATTCATCCTAGTAAAATATCAAACCCTAGCCATTGTTGTTCCATTCGGGTTAGCCCGTGCAATAGCATGTTGATTGACCTGAGTGGTTATGGCATGAGTCGATGCCTGGAAAGCAGCCCTAAACTCGACATGAGAAACTTGCTCATTCAAGGGGTCTGTTGGAGCTTGCGGTGCTTGTTAGTTCTTATTCTTATTTCTTCTAACGTAAGCTTTTCTAGGAGGCATGATTATGTAAATATGTAAAGCACGAATTAGAACATAAGAAGGTTAAATAGTGTTAAACTCTATCGCACGACTGAGAGCATGAAAGAAGTGAAGTATTTCCTAAAATATTTCATAGCTTTTTATTCATAGATGTGGCGCGCTTCACACCCATGCATAAGACTCTACTTAACACGGCTTTCGAACACCCTACGAAACTTAAACCTGATGCTTTGATACCAAGATTTTCACTATCTTAGACTACCCCTAGTTGTAATATGGTGCTTAGATCCCCAAGTGACCGCAAGCTAACCCATGGTCTACTATAACACTATGATATGTTTAAACAATAACTGAGAATAACAGAATGCATAAGTTAAAGTGAAATAAATAATAAGTCAATGATAAATCATCCAAACAAGAATTACATCGACCCTATAAAGGTAGAGATACATGATCAACATGCATATCACTAAATGAGCTCAATGTGATGGGTACCCTTGGCAATTTACCTCTTAGGGCATGGACGTAATTGGACCCTTTGAGCCTCCCATATCAAATGTGCATCATTTTATTCTAGTAGCTATCGATTATTTCACAAAGTGGGGCGAAACTTTGACATACAAGGCAATGACTAAGAAGGCTGTAGCAGACTTTGTTCGCAACATATATAGTTTTTCAGTTTTGGATTAATACATCCAATCTCAACATCGATCTTGTGAGAGAAACTTGTGAAAGGTTTAAGACAGCTCTTCAAAATTCCACAGTTTATTGACCACAGTAGAGTGCAGTTGAGGTTGCAAATAAGCATATCAAGAAGATTTTTAAGTCAAATAGTTGACATTCACAAGCAATGGCATGAGAAGCCACCATATGTTTTTCTTGGTTATCGCACCGTAATCAGAACATCTACTTGGAAAACTCCTTATATGTTTGTTTATGGTTCTGAAGCAGTAATACCTACTGAGGTAAAAATACCATCTGTAAGGATTATTCAAGAGTTTGGTCTAGATGATGCATAATAGATACGTAGCATGCATGAACAATAGATACTTATCGATAAAATAGGATGGACGCAGTCTGTCATGACCAACTCTATCATAATAGAATGACCAAAAAATTCAACAAGAAAGTCAAACCTCGACAGTTCAGGACAATTAGTATTGAAGATGATATTTCCTCACCAAGAAGAAGCTAAAGGAAAATTTTCACCAAACTGGCAGGGTCTCTATATGGTTTAAAGAGTACTATTTGAAGGAGCAATAATCTTAGCAAAAATGGATGCCAGAGTGAGCACAAAGTCAATCAATTCAAATGCCATCAAGAAGAACTACATTTGAAGACCTCAAGACTAGTTTTTATTTCTTATACTTTTGAATTTCTTTGATGTAACATAACTACGTCTCGATCTGAATTCCAATGGTAGGGTACATATGCAACCCAACATCAGAGTCGTCTACCTTACAAAACCCAATAACATTATTTCCATGTATTCAGAACTATGCTCGACCTAACTTCCCTCGGTGGGATACATAGGCAATCCTTGTCGGACTCAGCCTCTTCATATTTTCATTTTCTATTGTATTTGAACTTCGTCTTGACCTGGTTCTATTTGGATACATAGGCAGCCAGAGTTAGTCTTGATTATTACATTATTTTACTTTCTTATTGTACTCAAACTACGTTACGACCTAATTCCACTTGGATATGTAGGCAGCCCAAGTCAGGCTCGATCATTGCATCACATAGTTTTATTTATTTATTTTTTCCTTGTAACTAAATTACGTCCTGACCTGATTCTATTTTGATGCATAGGGAACTCGAGTAAGATTCTATCATTTCATTGCATAATTTTCATTTTTTTTACCCTCGAACTACGTATAAGATTAATTCCTATTTGGGGATACATAGTCAACCTTAAAGGTTCGGTCATACCTATACGAAACCCTCTTTTACTTATGTATCATCAGAAAACAAAGGATCTCACGAAAGAGTCTGAGAAGCTTTATGAGAAGACAAGACCATGAGAAAGACCACATCTGAATATGGAGAAGCATGATGGACTTTGGAACATGTAACAACCTAAATATAATAGAGAATTACTCTCTCTCTCTCTATATATATATATACACAATAAACTTATTTACTAAGAACAAGCTATTGCCTTTTGAAATATTTCTCTACTATTCCACCTACCAAGTATCTAGGGTAAGATATCACGTGCGGGCTGAGAAGGTGTTGAAAGATTTCGGTTACAAGGCTTGAGTGCCCGAGTCGTTACGAATCAACATCCCCTCCCAAACTAAAAACTTTCTTTGAGCACAAGAAGAGAAGAATTCAAAAAGATAATTCAAGTCTTGTGGCATGACTAAAGACGCCATTCAACTTCTCACAATCATGAGACAAACTATTCTCTCCCTACTTTATTTCATGGAAGTACTTTAACTTATATCTTATGTCTAAAAAAGTTTACTTTAACCTCTCGGGGTTCTATACGACATGTCATGTTTAGGGTATACTTGGATCGTGACATTGCTAGATTAAATTGAAAATATAATATTATTAGAAATATAATGTTAAGGTGGGGTAGTATTATAGAGTACGTAGTCTAAAGAGTAATATTTTAAATAAAAATTTTCAAAGGAGTAACAAAAATTGGAAACAAATTAAATGGCAACAAATTAAATGGCTGAAGGTGTGGTGGGGGGGGGGAACCACACCTTACAATAAAAAGTTAACGACACATTAACTTTTTATGGAAAGGCGTTAAGGAACCCACGTCTTTCAAAAATTAAATGTGAAAGATGGCTAAGACAAAGTCTCTCGCCATACATAAAATATACTAATGTTCTTTTATTATATTTCTATCATCACTTGTTTAGTTTATCTTGCACCTAAGAAAAAAAAAGGAATCGAAAGGAAATTTCCCATGTTTTATCAGAAGCTAAGAGTAGTAGAAATTGCCCCAGTTGCTATATGACTAGCAACAACAACAAGGCATTCTTTAAATTTAGCAAAAAGAATTTTAACCAGGCTATTGAATGTCATTGACTTGTAAGAGTGAATGCATACAAAATTTTGAAATATTATGCATTGATTTTCTATTTTTTCTTCTATGCTTTTATCAACCCCTTTTCTAAACTCATCACCCCTTTCAAATAATCACCATTACACCAAGAAAGTCACATTAGAAAGAATATTCTTATGATAGAATTGTAACAGAAGGAAATGAGTATTTTTAATGTATGATAAAATCATTTGTGTCAATCATCTTTAACATTTACTTTTTGGTAGGCATGGGTGTTTATTGACTTGTAAGGCGTTTCCATCCACATGTTTTGCCATAAAGAGTTAATGCGCCGTTAAAATTTTATTATAAGACACAATACCTCACTCTTTATCGATTTGATTTGTTGCTATTTTTTGTTACTCTTTTGAATTTTTTGATATGAAAATATCATTTAGGTGTGGACTCCAATATTATATCCAGCTAAATAGGCACAAATGTCATAACCTGCTACATCATCATGCCACTTAGGCGCAACATGTCATAGGATTGTCCATGTGGAAGGCTTACATTGGAAGAACAATAGCCTTTGGTGGAATATTCTAGAAATATATGGAGAGTTCAATGCAAGACATTAGAATTCCATGGATTTACATAAGGTCCTTGGAATCTTCTAATGGTGTAGAGCATTAGGACTTATTTGTAAATATGTAGGGACTTGTATAATAATTATTATTTATCTATTATCCCCTAGGTCAGTAGTATAAATAGAGGTACATTCATTTGTAAAAATTATCAAGCAAATCTTCCAAGTCTTAGGCAATATAAAAACTTTTTGAAGCTATTCTCTTGTGTCTTCTTTTAACTCATCATTCCCTTAGAGATCTAGTGTTAAAAAGGCTTACTTGATCTTGCAAGACCGTGAAAGATTTGTGAGCAAGTTATTAAGGTGCTGCACGATGTGCTTAGTAGAAGTCTAAGTCCGTGACAACGTGGCATTAGAACAAAAGTTAATACTAGGGGAATAGTAAATGAGGGATGCATAATGCTGCTAGCACCACCAATGCCATAGAGGATGTTAGGGAGACGCACCGAAAGGGAAGAAGGAATCATACGAAGAATGAGGAACTATTGTCCGACCCCACACCAAGTGAAGCATTGACATCTCATTCACCTTCAACCACCAAGGTGAGTGAAGAATAAAATGAAGAGTTACCCACATATATCATATTTGGAGTAGAGTGGACCGTGAGGGTTGACACTGCAAGGCAAGCTGTGCAGATTTTTGGCAATTGTTTTAACAAGGCCGATGACAAGTTCAAGACTCTTAAGGATTTCTCCCTTTAGGGAAATGTCAATATCCTAAAAGTGTTGAAGGGGCGTAAGTATGTGGAATTGGAGATGAAGGAGACCATTACTTCCTTTGAGTGTCGGCTTATGAATGCATTAAGCACAATTGAAATCGTGAAAGCCGAAATGGTAGTGCTCAGGGAAAAATTAAAGCTGAAAGGTCTGCGAGACAAAGATTAAGGCTCCCAAGCCTCCGGTATTCAAGGACGCTTGTGACGCACAAGAGGTTGGAGAATTTCCTTTAGCACTTGGAGAATTACTTCAAGTGTAACAAAGTGAAGAGTGGTGAAAACAATATCAACACAACCGTGTTGTACCTATTGGAGATGGTCATGCTATGATGGAGGCTAATAAGGAAGGGGATTTATACCATTAACACATGGGAGAAACTTCGAGTCGAGTCCAAGAAGACCTTCTTTCCTAGCAACGTTATCTATGAGGCAAAGCACAAGTTTAGAGAGTTAAGCAGACATGCAACATACGAGCATATGCGGAAGATCTCACCACCCTAATGCTTCAGATTCTCAACCTCACAAATGAAGATATGTTGTTCCACTTCATCGATGGGCTGTAAAATTGTGCCAAGATGGAGTTGGAATGTCAACAGGTTAGGACTATTGATGAGGCCATCAAGCATGCCAAAACTTTAACATACTTTAGGCATGAAAAACATGACAAATGCAATGGAAAGGAGACAAGAAGTAGTCATGCCAAAGGTGGGGGAGATCGTAGCAAAAGAAAGGAGAAACAACCAAATCCCAAGAATCACAACACCTACAAGTATGATGGTAGAAGTTTGGATGCTAGAGCTATGATAAGAGGAAAGCACAGACCACGAAGGGACACAATTTCTATAGATGTGGTGGCCACATTGCTATGCAAGGTGCCATGAAATGAAGACTCTTGGAGGTATCTTATGGGAATAGAAGTGAGAAAGATGCTCAAGAACAAGGGTAAGGTTCATGCACGATGTAGTTGGGCATGATCCATGCAGAGATATAATGACCCTGCAGGTCATTTTTTTGAAATTCTGTAAAATTACCACTTTACCCCTCCTTAAGATATGAAAACCTAAAGAAGGAAACATAATTTACAAAAACTTCATTTACTTAATTGCCTTTTGTTCTCCACTGCAATTAACAATTAATTTTCTCTCTATTCTTATTTTTGCCCAAATCTCAGTTTGATTGTTTTATTTGTGTTGAGTAGTTTTCTAGGGTTTCATTAATGGCATCGGGAGAAGCACCATCGAACAATTTATGGGTGGGTAATCTTGCCTCTGACATAACCGATGCAGATCTAATATCGTTCTTTCAAAACTTTGGCCCAGTTAATAGCGTAACCAGATATACCTCTCGCGGGTTTGGACTTATCTTCTTTAGAAACATCAACGACTCCAAGGAGGCTAAAGACGCACTCCAAGGATCCTTATTTCATGGCAATGCTCTTAGGATCGAATTCGCTAAGCCGGTTTGTGTTTTTGTTTTTTTCTGTTTCTTTGTTGTTTGATTTGGATGTATTTTTATTATTTCTTCATAATTATTTGTTGAGTTTTGTTAGTAAAATTGTAAATGTTGTAATTTCCAATTATCTAGAGAAAGTCCTCGCCTTTCTGTGCACTCAATATAAAAAAAATTAACAAAATTGTCCAAACGAGATTTGCGATAAAATAAATATGCGTAGAAAATAGAAAAAGTTGTAGATGAAATAAATTAGAAAGAAAATAATTACGAATTTTTCCTTTTCACTTGTAATTAATAAATGAATGAATAATAGATAGAGAATTTTTCCAATTTTGATAGAATGTAACAAACAAAGAGAGAAACAATGTATCATAAATAATTATTGTTTTTGTAAATCTGAAAATGAATTATTTTGCAACTAGTATGATATATTCCTTCGTAAAAGACTGTATAGCTGGAACCAACTAGTTTGGATTGAAGAGTAGTTAATTGAAGGATTATTTCCTGCTAGCACAACTTTTGAGATATTTTTATATTGCATGTCTCCTATAATATGGTGTTATCTTAAATCTTTCAGGAGCAAGGACACTATCCTAACCCTCGAATGCCTCAAGATTTTGTGAGGAACTACTCTCATCCTATGAATGATGTCTTCACAAGGCAACATGTAATGCTCCCTTTGTCTTTGAAAATTTTCTAAATTCTTTTCTTAGTATTTAGACAAAGAATGAGTATTGTTCATATGTTAATTCTATTTTCTTCTTTTGTGCAGCCATTCCAGTTGCCTAGTAAAGTATTGTGTATAAGTTATCCTCCCTCAGTTCATGTGGATAACGACTTCATACATAATGCTATGATTCTACTTGGTGAGATTAATGGAATAGAAACATTTTATGATAAAAATTTCTCATTGGTTGAGTTTAGAAGTGTAGAGAAAGCCCAACGTGCTAGAGAGGGCTTGCAGGGTAAGCTTTTCAATGATCCCAGAATCACAATTGAATATTCAAGCAATGAAAATCCATTTCAACTAGCACAGACGATGGGCCATAATTGGCCTATATTGGCCTCAAATGTATCTGGACGTTTGCCACGTTATGGTCATTTGTTAGATGAACCATATGGTTTAGGACCATTGGGAAGTAATGTTCTTTCAGGTCATGTTACAATCAGTCAAGCAAATAACAGTGATGCAAGAATTTCTCCTAGGCAACACTACTCTGCCCATATATGGTGTGGCATTATCGCCAGAAAAGGAACATCTCTATGTCGGGCTGTCTGTGTTCCTACTGGGGAAAGTGTAAGATTTGAGCTGTAAGTATAATTTAAACTTTCCTTGTTGCTTAGATATGAGTTTTTTGGATCTCCCCTAGGATTTAACAAATTTCTCAGCGTGTTAATATCAGTCAATTATCATCTTTCTAAAGAAGAAACTTTCAACTGGTGGTCTCTGCATTTTTTCTAATCTTTGGGGCTCGGGTTCTTCACCAAATTTCTTATGAAACTCATTTCTATATTGTGTCAAGAAAAGATGTTAGAATAGAATATATAAATGTTTGATCTTTCTTTGGATTAGCACAATATATATAATTATAATATAAGTTAACTACATTCAAGTGCTGACATTTTTCTTTTTGCAGCCCTGATATAGTCAACTGGTCAGCCAGAACGAGGTTAGACAAGTTAACTGTACACTATTCAAATGCTGCTGTCGGGTTCAATATTGTTTTCTTCTTGCCTGATACTAATAAAGATTTTTCCTCATACACAGAGTTTTTACGGTACTTGAGTGCAAAAGATCGTGTTGAAGTTGCAAAGCTTTGTGATGGAACTCACATGTTCTTGGTGCCACCTTCAGACTTCATTAGGAAGGTTCTGAAAGTTGATGGTCCAGCGTGTCTTTATGGTGTGGTTCTAAAGTATGCACCTCATACAACTAGTGGCACATCCTTGCCACTAGAGTCCTATCAACCTCAACACGTCGATACACCAGAGATTACATCCTCTCAGGTTGACTGAGAGAAGCTCTTATTAACATATGACCATATTACAAGTCTAAGTAATTTTCAGCCATCAAGTAGTGTAGAAGGATCTGCAGGAGCGTTTGCATCGGATGTTACTGTTGCACTACAGTCTTGGAGATATGTTGATAGACAACTTTAGCTTGGAAGACATCATGATGTCGGGATAGCTCATGGCACCAGATGTTTTAGTGGTGTTCCGTATAAAATCAGTCTCTTTATGTCCTTAGATATCGTTTCTCTGCATTGAATAATGTTTACTCTATTTATGTGTCATTTTTCGATAATAGAGATGAAATGAAATAGGTGCGCGATTGTGACATGCTAATCAGAAACTTAATCTTGTAGAAAGTATTTGTTAAAGGGCCCTGTATCAGACTGATTAAGTAATTTTCATCACCAATGTTCATTTGAACTCCTTTTCTACAAAGATTCCCTCGTTTAGGAGGAAATATTCATATTCTTAATGTGCAGGATATGTACAACTCTTGATGAAGACTTATGTAAGCAAGTGAATATGCTAGGTGAACTCAATTATTGTACTTGGAGAGTGGGGTTGCTCACAAAAGAGCGTTAAATTGCGTAAAACGAATCTTTGTATATTAAACTAAAGAATACCCCAAAAAAGACCACATGTAAAAAATATTTTTTTTCCTCATTAATTATTGACATAGACTTCATTTCTTTCCATTATTATCTATATGCCCGTTGAACCCAATAACAGTTTCTTTGGAGGGGAAACTTACATAAATCTCATTAGTTTAGGAGTTAATTACTTAGATATTTTCTAGTTTGCAATATTACGTATCTTATCGAATTTTGATGCCTCCAAATACGTCCAGATACATGTATCTCGGGTACATGAGTCAAATTTAGGTGCAATTTATTCTAGATATATTGTATCCAAGTGGACTCGCATGTATCTAAGATACATAGCAAATCTCGCTCACCACTCTCCCATGTATCGGGTATCCCAGATACATGCGAATTACTCTAGATACATATAGATACTTGTATCTAGTGTAATTCACATGTATCTGAGATACGTATGAATTTCACTCGCCTCTCTCCCTATTTTTTTTTTGTATTTGGTAGCAAAAATACATGCATCTATGTGTAAGATACAGAGGAATTCATAATTAGTGGTAAGATACATAATATTTAATTTGAAAGTATAGGTAATAATAGTATATATGGTAATTAAATATGTCTAATAATGTAGATTTTTCTTCTTTGGAATCAATTAAAGCCAACGAAATAGACCAAATTAATACAACAGTTTTCTCTAAACGATGCTAGGACTCAAGACACACTTTCTTTGAGTTGAATGCTTCAATATATATAGTTCATATGCAATATTTCAACGTATAAAATAACCTAGGGAAAGAAAAATTTCACTTCAAAATTAACATTGCAATATATACCGGAGAGGGAGAGTTAGAGTCTTTCAAATTTTGTTTGGTTTTCTTAGCATCAAGGTTTCATTTCTTTATTTTGTTTTTAACTGGTTATATTCTTTATGCTTTGAGAATCGATCGAGAAATCAAAATTCATGAGTAGATACTTTTGTTTCTGATAATGTGTGCTAATTATTACTCCCCTGAGAATGACTAGGGAAATGAGATCTCTTGTCCTGTTGATAAAGGAAAATGACATTTTCAGATATCTTATGTGTAAAAATTATATTAAAAAATGGCTTGTAAATAAATATAGAATTTTATGTGTAACAGACAAATCAAGCATGGGACTTATGTACTCTACATGTTTAAAATATTTTTTAGCAATTTTTCTAAATAAGTTTCTTAGGATTGTGACTTTATTTGCATTCGCTCTTTTATTATACTATTTATTGAAATAATTATCATATAGTGATATTAATTATTCAAAATTATATTTGATAAAAAAAAAATATTTCATCATTTTTTATGTGGCATCTCTATGACCTCCAATTGCATAATTTCTTTTCTCTTTTCTCACATTACTTTCTTCATTTCACTATGTAATAACAACACAATAATTTCTACTATAATTTTTTTCAATTTCTCTTAATTATTTTAATTTATAAGTTCATCTCCATAACTAATACCACTTCAGTTTCATAACCTTAATTACAATAATTATATCCATTAATCTTATGACTTAACTCACACATTTTCATCACTCCATGTAACATCCCGGAAACTAGTAGCCTAAACTAGAGCCTAACACAAGGATTAGAGTCGTAAATAACTCCCGGTACTTAAATTTTTTTTTTTTGGTTAAGGCGTCAAGGTACGAATCCTCAAGGACTAACTAAGGATCCTTGAGGAGAACCCTAAAATCCCCCTCAAATGTTACGCCCGAGGCTACCCTGCTGGCATAATCATGAGCATACTAAAGATAAACAGAGCAATAAAACTATGCAGAAGCTAAATAATAATGAAAGTCTGAAATGATGGGGAATACCCATATACTGTCTGTATAAATGGAAAGTGAGAGTTTGAATACAAATAAGAAATCAAACTCCAACACTAAAGCTGAAACTAACTATGTCTGAAATAAAGCCTTTACTGACTAGAAATGCTGGGACATGCCCCAGTTAGATCTAGCAAAACAGAAACTAAAACTAAAAGCGATAAAGATAGTCATGTCACCAATCCTCGGAAAATGAGGATTCACCACTGATGCTGCTGAACTGAAGATCGAGAACCGATCTATGCGTGACCTGACTGCTGAGGGCATGAACCTACATCACGGAAGATGTAGTGCAGAGTATGCGTCAGTACTTGAAAGGTACTAAACATGCAGGATAGAGTAAAGCTGAATAATAACATAACTGAAAATAACCATATATCTAAACAATGACATGAGATAAGCATGATACAACTGGGAATACTGAACTTGAAATACTGAATGCAATGACCAAGTTTATAACATGTTGGGATTGATTTCTAAACTATACTAATAACATGGTCAATGCAATAGAATCTGACTGAACTGTAAGGGAGCTACTAATAATCGACATAAAACCACATGATCTAAATGTGGAGTCTGATGTATACACCCCATCGAGAAGACCCAATATACCCGACCAAAGGTATAGAGGCATGATGGCGTGATCACTAAAATGATGCCCACAGAGAGAACCTACAACCTACAGGGAACGTAGTTTTGGGACTTGGGGGGGTGTCTGACCCTAGTCCACTCGGTATTAAGCTTCCCATATGATTAAATAATTTAGCACATTATAACTGAAATACTGTAGTACTGGATAGCTCAAAACTGACATGCAAATTGAGAATGCAACATTTATATATTGATAATAATGCATTCAAAATCTGAGGCATATTTATATATAACTTAATTTACTGACCTAACATATGTAATTCATGAACTAAAGGAGCTACATAGCTAGGGTTCTGAGTTTATGCATGAATCTAGGCAAAGCAATACTATAACGATATAATACGATTTAGATCATTCTAACATCTGAAACCCAACAATTCTAACATTCAAGAAACCCTAAGTCTAGGTGATAATAAGGGAATCAAGAATCTGACTAAAAACTAGGGACCTAATGGGTGAAAGGAACCCACTAGTGAAATCCCACATACTTGGTGACGAATTCCACGGAGAAATCTTTCGATTTCAGAGTTGGAACAGATGGAACCTTGCTGCGTTCTTGAACTAGGGTTTGGTCGCCTCTTTATTCTTTCTACACTCTAAGTTTCTAAGTTTTGATTAATGATTTGACTTAGGTAAGTTCTAGTTATGTTTCTAAGCTTAAACTAATCAAAACCATGTAGTTTAGGGGTTAAACGACCTAGTTTAGGGGTCCAACGCATAAGGGAAAAGACCAAAAGACCCCTAACTTAAAAGCTATCGGGGTCACCGATGGATAGGACCGATGGACCGTCGATCGACTGATGGTCCGCGCTGGTCAACCGTCTGTCACGATTGGAGGCAAGATTTGGGGGTGGTGATCAATGGACACGGACCATGGTTCATGACCTGACCTACGGACCATAGGTCCGGCCGTGGGTCAACACTTGGCCGAATTTTTGGGCTGAGTCTAGGGAAGGGTTGCGGATGCAAACCACGATCCACCAGCACGGGCCGTGGGTCACCTTAGGGTCCGTGGGTGGCTACCGTGAGTCACACCTGAAACTTCTGGAAATCTGCATTGAGATTCATTTTCGAATACGAGGTGTTACATTATCTCCCCCTGGAAACATTCGTCCTCGAATGAAGGCTAACTAGCTGAAAATGGAGGGAGAGGGATGCAATCCCTACCACTAAACAACTGAAACTGATTTTTGACTGAACTAATTTCCAAGAACATGCAAATACGCTGAAAATGCAAGTGCAAATTGAAGGAACATGGTACTAAGACTGAATTTATGCATGAATGACTAAAAAAATGAAGAGGAACTATTACCTCAAGCGGGAAAGGAATCGGAAGGAAAGAGGTGAGGATACTTGGCCTTCATGGCTGCTTCTACTTCCCAAGTAGCTCCCTCTACGGACTGACTCCTCCACAAAACCTTGACTTCGCGACTTCTTTGTTTCTCAACCTTCGAACCTGACGATTAAGGATTTCAATTGGTACTTCTTCATAAGTGAGACTATCCTTCCGAGGCACACTTTCCAAAGGCACAATAGACGTTGGGTCACCCATACACTTCTTCAACAACGAAATATGGAAAATCGGATGCACTGCTGCTAGTTTTGTTGGCAACTCTAACTCATAATTCACTTTACCAACCCTTTTCAAGATCTTGTAAGGGCCTATATATCTAGGACTGAGTTTCTATTTCTTTCCAAATCTTATAACCCATTTCATAGCTGACACTTTCAGGAAAACCCAATCATCAACTTGGAACTCTAGTTCCCTTATCCTTACATCTGCATAGGATTTCTGGCGACTCTAGGTTGTCTTAAGTCTATCCCTGATGAGTTGTACTTTCTCCATAGCATCATGAACTGAATCTGGCCCTATTAAGGCTGCTTTACCTACTTCAAACTAACCAACTGGAGATCTACATCTACACCCATACAATGCCTCATAAGGGGCTATCTGAATGCTAGAATGGTAACTATTATTGTAGGCGAATTCTATAAGAGGAAGGTGATCATCCCAAATACCCTTGAAATCGATCACACAAGCTCTAAGCATGTCCTCTAAGGTCTGAATGGTATGCTCTCCCTGACCATCCGTCTGCGGATGAAATGTTGTGCTAAGATTATCCTGAGTACCAAGACCTTTCTGGAACGACTTCCATAAATGAGAGGTAAACTAAGGACCTCTATCTGAAATGATAGACAAGGGAATCCCATGCAACCTTACTATCTCATTAATGTAAAGCTTGGCGTAGTCCTGTGCCGAATCTGTAGTCTTAATAGCCAAAAAACGTGCAGACTTAGTAATTCTATCAACAGTCATCCAAATGGAGTCATGCTGTCTGCAAGTACGAGGTAAACCTGTGATGAAGTCCATGTTGATCACTTCCCACTTCCAAGTAGGAATGTCAATCTCTTGAGTCATACCTCTTGGTTTCTAATGTTCTACCTTGACTTGCTGACAATTGGGGCACTTAGCCACAAAACCTGCTATATTCCTTTACATACCATTCCACCAAAAGACTTCCTGCAGATCACGGTACATCTTAGTGGCGCTTGGATGGATAGAATATCTGGAGTTATGGGCTTCTGCAAGAATCTGCTATTTCAACTTGCCCACCTCAGGAACACATAGTCGACCCTGGTAGCGAAGCACACCATCTCCACCTTGGGAAAAAACCTCAACTCTCTATTGGTGGACTGCACCCTTAAGTTGAAGCAATATCGGATCACTGTCTTGCTTTTCCTTAACCTCCACTACCAACGAAGATTCTGCCCCATTCTAAACTGTTACACCACCATCTGATATGCTCATAAGACGAACTCCTAAGCGAGCAAGCCTGTGAACATCTTTTGCTAGCTCCTTTATTTCTTCCTCAACATGTGCTCACTACCCATAAATAGTCTGCTTAGAGCATCTGCTACCACATTGGACTTACCAGGATGGTAATGCACACTCATATCATAATCTTTGAGGAACTTAAGCCATCTCCTCTGGCGAAGATTCAACTCTTTCTGGGTGAACACATACTGAAGGCTCTTATGGTGTGTGAACATATTTACGTGAACACCATAAAAATAATGTCTCCAAATCTTAAGTGCAAACACCACTGCTGCTAGCTCGAGGTCATGAGTTGGATAGTTTTTTCTCATGCACCTTAAGCTGTCTAGAAGCATATGCTATAACCTTACCTCGCTGTATCAACATATAACCTAGGACGACTCTGGATGCATCACAGTAGATAACATAACCGTCTGAACCCTCTGGTAGAGTCAAATTAGGATCTGTAGTCAAACTAATTTTCAATTCTCCGAAGCTTTTCTCACAATCATCTGACCACTGAAACTTGACTTTCTTTTGCGTCAACTTAGTCAATGGAGAGGATATGGATGAAAACCCTTCCATGAAACTTCTGTAATAACCAGCTAGACCTAAGAAACTTCTGATATTTGTAGGAGAGATAGGTCTGGACCATTGTTTCACTGCTGCTATCTTCTGGAGAATCCACTCGGATCCCTTCGCTAGACATAATATGATCAAGGAAAGCTACAAATTGTAACCAAAACTCACATTTGCTAAACTTAGCGAATAACTGGCGATATTTGAGAGTTTGTAGAACAACCCTAAAATGACTCACATGTTCTTCCTTATTACTAGAATAAATGAGGATATCATCAATAAAGACGATAACGAACAAGTCCAAATATTGCTTGAACACCCTGTTCATCAAATCTATGAAAGTTGTAAGAGCATTGGTTAGTCCAAATGACATAACTACAAATTCATAATGACCATACCGAGTTTTGAAGGCTGTCTTCGGGATGTCACTATCTCTGACTTTGAGCTGATGATAACCAAATCTGAGGTCTATCTTTGAGTAATGACTAGCACCCTGAAGTTGGTAAAAAAAGTCACCAATCCTGAGGATGGGATACTTATTCTTGATTGTGACCTTGTTTAACTGCCTATAGTCAATGCACATTCTGAGAGAACCATCTTTCTTCTTCACAAACAATACTGGCTCACCCAACTAGAAGGTCTTTCAACTGCTCTTTCAATTCCTTAAGCTCAACTAGAGCCATTTTGTAAGGAGGAATATAAATAGGCTGTGTATCTGGAAGGAGATCAATTCCAAAGTCTATTTTCCTTTCGGGAGGAACTCCGGGAAGATCTTTTAGAAATAATTCTAGGAACTCATTGACTACTGGAACTGACTCAAGAGTTGGGGTCTCAGAGCTTGAATCCTTAACCCTATCTAGATGATAGAGATACCCCTTAGAAATCATCTTTCTGGCCTTAAGGTAAGAAATGAATCGACCCATAGGCGCTAAGCTACTACCCTTCCATTCTAAGATTGGTTCATCTGGAAACTGAAAACGATAATCCTAGTTCTACAATCGACTAAGGCATAACATGAATGTAACCATCCATGCCTAGAATGACATCGAAGTCTATCATTTCTAACTCTACAAGATCTGTTGAGGTGACTTTCTAGGAAACTGTGACACGACAATTTCTGTATACCCATCTAGCTATGACTGGATCACCGACTCGAGTAGAGACTGGGAAAGGTTCTGAGAGAATTTCTGGACTAACATCAAATTTGACTGCTATATAAGGAGTTACAAAAGACAAAGTTGCCCCTGGATCTAACAATGCATAAACATCAAGGTCAAAGACTCATAACGTACCAGTGACTACGTCAAGAGAATCTTCCTAATCCTGGCGAGCCTAGAGAGCATACAACCTGTTTTGGCGCTGACCGCCACCTGTACTAGAAGAGTTACCCTGCTGAGTTGGGCGACCTGCTGGTGGTGCTGAAGTTGTAGACTGAGCTCTACCATTATTACCTCTTTGACCCTTCTTAGAAGGACAATCCTTCAACCTGTGACCAGACTGACCATACCCAAAGCATCCTTCTTTCCTTTAAGACACTCGCCCGGATCGTTCTTACCACAGTTAGGGTAAGTTGGGTAGGTTCTGGTGCCCGAAACACTACCTTGAGTCTTAGAGCTTGACGCCCTACCTTTCTGATCATTATGGAACTTGGAGGATGGAACACTAGCTGATGAAGGTGCTGAAGTTGAAGATTTCTGCTGATACTGCAAGTGATTTCCACCACCCAATTTTTGTTGAGAATAATCATAGTTACATGTCCTTGCTTTCTTATTCTCCTTGGCCTGTTCCTTAAGATTATCACCCTTAACCTGCTGAGCATGAGTCATGAGCCTAGAGATGTTCATATCTTCAAGCAACATAACATTCCTACACTCTGTCTTCACTAGATCGGATACCCCATACATGAACTTATTCATTTGAGCCCTGGAGTCAGCAACCATGTGAGGAGCATACATGGAGATTTGGGTGAACTTGAGTCCATACTCTTGGACCGTCATAGAACCCTGCCTCAAATTCATGAACTTCTGAGCTTTTGCCTCTCTCAACTGTCTTGGGAAAAACCTGTCCAGAAAGGTCTCACTAAAGCAATCCCAAGTGATAGGAGCTGCATCTGTACCCCTATTCTCCTTCCACTGAGTGTACTAGATGTGAGCTACATCCTTAAGCTGGTAAGATGCCAACTCAACTCGATCATTTCTAGTTACCTGCATCACTCCAAAGATCTTCTTGACCTCATTAATGAAGCTTTGAGGATCCTCACCAATCTGCGATCCTAAGAACTCTAGCGGATTCATCCTAACGAAATCACAAACTCTAGCTGTATCTAACCCAACATTAGAATTTACGGGAACTAGAGCTTGCTGATTGTTCTGTTGGTCACACTCTGAGCCAACAACTGGATAACATTCTAGAATTCAGCATTCGAAACTTCCTGATCTAGAAGTTAAGGAGTTGCATTTGCATTCCTGGCATTGACATTCCTTGCATAAGCTCTACGATGAGGCATGATCTAAAAGAGCATAACGAAGGATTAGCACGAAGAATTAGATCATACCATACGCACGATAAGAGTAACAAAGAAAATGGAAGTTTTCCTAAATCACTTCGTAGCCTCCTTCTCATTAGATGTGGTGCACTTCACACCTATGAAAAAGACTCTACTTAGTGCGGCTTTTCAAACATCATAGGACACTTAAACCTAATGCTCTGATACCAAGTTTGTCACTCCTCGAGGCAACCCCCTGGACGCAACACGGGACTTAGGATCACGAGTGACCCCAAGCTAACCCTTCTGGCATAATCATGAGCATACTAAAGATAAACTGAGCAATAAAACTGTGTGGAAGCTAAATAATAATGAAAGTTTGAAATGATGGGGAATACCCATATATTGTCTATATAAATGGAAAGTGAGAGTTTGAATACAAATGAGAAATCAAACTCCAAAACTAAAGCTAAAACTAACTATGTCTGAAATAAAGCCTCTACTGACTAGAAATGCTGGGATATGCCCCAACTAGATCTAGCAAAATAGAAACTAAAACTAAAAGCGATAAAGATAGTCATGCCACTAGTCCTCGGAGAATAAGGACTCACCACTAATGCTGCTGAACTGAAGATTAGGAACCGATCTATGCGTGACCTGACTGCTAAGGGCCTGAACCTACATCACGAGAAGATGCAGCGCAGAGTATACGTCAGTACTTGAAAGGTACTGAACATGCAAGATAGAGTAAAGCTGAATAATAACATAACTAAAAATAACCATATTTCTGAACAATGGCATGAGATAAGCATGATACAATTGGGAATACTGAACATGAAATACTGAATGTAATGACCAAGTTTATAACATGCTGGGACTAATTTTTGAACTATACTAATAACATGGTCAATGCAATAGAATCTGACTGAACTGTAAGGGAGCTACTAATAACCGACATAAAACCACATGAGCTTAATGTAGAGTCCGATGTATACGCCTTATCGAGAGGACCCAATATACTCGGCCAAAGGTATAGAGGCATGCTGGCGTGATCACTAAAATGATGCCCACAGAGGGGACTTACAACCTACAGGGCACGTAGTTCTTGGACTTAGGGGTGTCTGTCCCTAGTCCACTCGGTATTAAGCTTCCCATATGATTAAGTAATTTAGCACATTATAACTGAAATACTGTAGTACTGGATAGCTCAAAAGTGACATTTAAATTGAGAATGCAACATTTATATATCGATAATAATGTATTCGAAATCTGAGGCATGTTTATATATAACTGAATTTACTGACCTAACATGTGTAATTCATGAACTAAAGGAACTACATAGGTTCTGAGTTTATGCATGAATCTGGGCGAAGCAATACTATAATGATATAATACGATTTAGATCATTCTAACAGCTTAAACCCAACAATTCTAACATTCAAGAAACCCGAAGTCTAGTAATAATAAGGGAATCAAGAATTTGACTGAAAACTAGGGACCTAATGGGTGAAAGGAACCCACTAGTGAAATCCCACATACATGGTGACGAATTCCATGGAGAAATCTTTCGATTTTGGGGCTGGAACTGATGGAACCTTCCTGCGTTCTTGAACTAGGGTTTGGTCGCCTCTTTATTCTTTCTACGCTCTAAGTTTCTAAGTTTTGATTAATTATTTGACTTAGGTAAGTTCTAGTTATGTTTCTAAGCTTAAACTGATCAAAACCATGTACTTTAGGGGTTAAACGACGTAGTTTAGGGTCTAATGCTAAGGGAAAAGACCAAAAGACCCTGACTTAAAAACTGTTGGAGTCACTGACAGATGGGACTGACAGACCATCGATCAACTGACGGTCCGTGCTGGTCAACCTTCAGTCACGACTGGAGGCTGGTTCTGGGGGTGGTGATCCACGGACATGGACTACGGTCCGTGACCTGAACTACAAACCGTAGGTTTGGCCGTGGGTCAACACTTGGCCAAATTTTTGGGCTTAGTCTGGGGATGATTTGCGGATGCAAACCATGGACCACCAGCATGAGCCGTGGGTCACCCTACGGTCCGTGGGTGGCGATCGTGAGTCGCACCTGAAACTTCTGGAAATCTGAACTGAGATCCGTTTTCGGTTATGGGGTGTTACATCAAAACTACCCAAAAAGCAGTCACCCATAGAGGGACCTACGCCCCGTAGGCTGGTCCACGCTCCATGGGAGGAGGGAGTGGGTCAAAGACTGGGATGAGGGGCTGCAGAACCCCCAACCACAAACCTTTAAGATGCCACGTGAGTCCATTCATGGACCGTGGGTCACACCTGAAACTGCCATTTGGCAGTTAAGTCTAGGGATCTTTTGGGGTTTTCCCTTTTAATTAATTACTAAGTGGTGTTGTTTTAAGCTTATTTTAAACACCTATATAAGTATTTTCCCCACCTAAACTAACCCATCTAAGATCATAATTCCTAAATCCCCAAATCAAAAACCCAACCCTCTCCAAAATCTTCTCTCTAGAACTCCAAAGAAGAAGAAGAAGATCAAGTTAGGGGTTGAAGAATGAGTCTTTTTTCACACGAATTTGTTGGATTTATTCACCTAAGGTGTGATAGTCTTTTATTCATGGATAGCTTTCATCCATGGAGCCCTCAAACTCTCAATTTCAAAGTATGAAATTCCCTAAAAGCTAGAGTTTTCACTCCAAGTCATGGATTCTTTCTAAAAACGTTTTTAATGATTTAATTATCATATATTATGATTGAATTGTTGATTATCGTGGTTTTTATGATAAAATCTCACATGAATCCATGAAACCCCATATCCTTAATTTATGACTTTGTGATGTGGATGAATTGTAGTAAGGTGAATATTTTGAGATTGTACTTGTAGTAGTTTAGTTATTTGAATCATGTTACCATCCATGTCTAATGTAGTAATCCTAGATATGTTGATTTAATGTGATCTATAGACCTTGTGGGGTAAAGCATGAGAATCAAGTATGCTTATGAGGTTTTTGTATATTCATTTAGTTCACTTTGAGAGTAGAGTGAATATGGCTATGATCTAATTGTTGTGTTTATTGGATGATTATCCTCATGTACACACTTATATATGCATATGATATGATGTGAAAGGTTGGTCACATGTAGTGATTCTAAGGTTGGAAGACTAGTCTTACCTAATGAATCTATGAGCTTTAGTATGAGTTATATGGAATGAGTGTCAAGATATTCTTCCGTAATTATGAAATTAAGCAAGACTTAACATGAACTCAATGGGAATGATGCTTAGCACCGAGTGGATAGTGATATGAGATGGAAGCCTTCACGTTAGTAGAGGCCGGGTTTCTAGGAACAATCTCTTGGGATGGAAGTCCTCACGTTAGTAGAGGCCGGGTTTTTCTAGTAGCAATCCCCTTATCCCATAAACTATGTGCCCTCATAGGTCTTTAGCTAGTGGATCTACCTAAGCTAATAGTTTGGTTCTACCTTAGGCAAGTAGGACAACCCCTTTTTGGTGTGGGGTAGACACCAGATTCCATGGTAAGCTCACATGGTCTATGCCGGTTAAAGATAATCCCACTGTGATAATATGAACTAGAATATGAGTTATGAACTATAGTTACTCAATAAGCTTTCCTTAATGCAGGTAGGATTATGAGATCTTATTCATACATTGCACAAGGATGCTTTGAGGGTATTTATGGTATGTTTCTAATATGATATGATGATCTATATGTTGAATATGCTTATGCCTTATGATTTTACACTAATTTTCATGATGAACTCTAAACTTGGTAAAATGCATACTTTTCAACTAAAATGTCCCCTTTTAGCATGTTTTCAAGGATTTTATGCTTGGCTATCATACTTAGTGTATTTTTGTACTAACCCATATTTCTTCTACATTTTCCACAAAGTGTAGGTTCCGGTGTTTGAGGTGTTCTTCCTTTCAGACAAGCTTGGATCGACTATTCTCCTAGCTTGTGGTGAGTCCTCATGGATCCGAGGACGAGTGATATCTTGTTGTGCCTTTCCTTTCATTGTATTAGACTTTCAGATTTCTATTGTAAGGGCTGTGACCCTATTTGAGACTTCGATTGTAATAGATGGCTAAATGAGACAATGTCTAGCCTTCCGCTTTGCTTTTATGAAAACTTCTTAAAACTTGAAATGTATTTTTACTCTGATTATTCTAATGCTTTATGTTATGATGTGCTAAGTGGCTTATATAGTACCTTTAGAGGTATTATGTGCCATGTTATGTCTAGGGGGTACCCTTGGGTCGTGACACTCCAACTCTTAATAATCTCCATTACTCATATATATTTTCAAGTCTATAACTCTTAAATAATATTTTACTTATAATTTTTGACACTTTATCATAATTTTCTCATTATAAATTTTTGTTTGATCACAAGTAAATGTGATGTGATACCTCTCATAAATTAAGATTTTTTTTGTTGACATTGTCCCTATTTATTTCCATGTATATGTAATAATATTATAAAAACTCAAAAGCCATTTCTTCAACTCTCTTAATTATGGTAAATGTGCTATGTTAATATTGTGGAGAAATGAAGAGGTGTTATATACCGATAACAAAGTTAATGACGTATGTTTCATTATGCTAATAGGTTGTTTTTTTACCTTCCTACTTGTGGGTTTCTTTCAGTTTAATATTAGTAATATTTAATTATTTATTGGTTTAATAAAAGAAGGAAATTAGCAGTTGTAATGGATAGATAATAAAGGGTCACCATATATAATATTTCAATTTGTTATAAAATAATATAATGTGGATGTCCACTATACCAAGAAGTTACTCTCACCAATTATCTACATTATTTCCCTCCATTATGAAGATAACCTCCACCTTTATGATTATTATTCTTGTAACATTTCATCTCCATAACCTCCTCCAGTATATTCATGTTTAAAGGCATGTTAATGACTAACCTTTTGTATGTCTCTATACTACACTATAAATAGAAGCATAATAGTTCATATTGTATACACTTGAATACTTGGAAGAATAAGAAAAACTCTCATATCTTGTCTCTATATTTCTATTGTTCTCATCTTCTGTATTTCTTGTTTTATTTTACTTTAGTTTTATAATACGTTATCAGTACGATTGTTCTACTATTGAAGGATTGAAGCAAAGTAAATATAAAGAAGGTAAAAATAATTGTGTTTATTTTTCTCTTGGGAAAAGATAAATTACTATAGAATCTATTTTATATTCTACTTTTGATTATGCATCATTAGTTTTCTTACCATCTTAAAATCAAATGAGTCCAGGAAATTGCTTTTACTTTGAGCAAACTTTTAACTTGATCACTTATATGTTTAAAATGTAAAGATAGTTTTGTAAGTTAATAATTTGTAAAGAAATTGTTATTTATGATCTTGTTTAATTTTAATATTGCCAACTCTTTTTCTAGTTCTACTATTTTAGTATTTTTTACTTCTTCTAATTGTT
>NW_006239134.1:460575-466910 GCF_000226075.1 Solanum tuberosum | reverse complement strand
AAATGCAAACACATATAGTACAAAAAATAGTTAACTCGAATGAACAACTAGACACAAAAAAAAAATGTAGATCATGTTCTACATACCTTTGTTAATTCATTATAGTTGAATATAATCATGATTTCCCTTAAATTATGTATCATAATTAAGAAATTCATAGCCACCATAATTGATAATATTTTTAAAGGGCTTGAGGGTAGCCCTAGTATATTGTGGCCTATTATGCTATTGGTTGAGAGGGTAAGACAATGGATTCAAGTTTCACTTTACTAAAAGGATAAGACATCGGGTTATAAATCCAGGTGCATCATGATGATAAGAAATTGGGTTCAAGTCCCATTAATTTATGGTCTAAGGCTTCTTTTTATGGATAAGATGTTAGGTTTAAGTCCTAATGTGCCATACTGATGATATGATGATGATTAAAGCAAAATAATATACGTTTGACCAAAAGTCAGGAAATTTACCCAATTAATTTACTTTATTCTCTTATATGAATGTGGTAGCAATGCATAATATGTCTGAAAAATGACAAGTAGTTGAATGTATGAATATGAGTGTGGTAAAATGTTAATGGTCATCATTGTGGTAATTAAAAGGAAGAACATTATGGGTACTTAAGATGATCCTTCAAATTTGAAGGTGGTTTTTGTTGGACCCGCCCCTGTTTCTTTTTTGTATAAGTGAATAATTAGTCTATGAATAGAAGTTTCTCACTTGCTTTATGATATAAGTGTTTTAAATCCTACATTTCTTTTTATGGACAACGGGTAGCATTGGTACATTAATTGGAAAAATACTTTCTACAAGTTATTGAAAATAAGAAGAAGTCGACTTTAAATAGAATCAGTAGTAACTGAGGAATGATTGGACACATCCTTATTTAAAAGACACCTCTTCAGTTAAAATACTTATTAGTTAATTTTATGTAAACAAAGTTTCGATAATTCCACATAGAGAATAAACATATTATGTGACAACCCTTCTTCAGTAGGTAAATGACTACATATTATATCACTTAATAGTAATATTTATCGATTATTAAAAATTAAACATTTTTTAAGAGGAAAACAGTTTGACAAACTTGTAGCTGATGCACTGTCATAGAGTCCTTAAATAACAGAGTCCTAAATTTATTACACAACCTATGTAAATACAAAATACATATCCTCAAGAAAACCCACAAGAATAAAATTCTGACTTAACCTATTTTTGTTCTTCCCTATAGCTATGGCGATATGGGAAGAACTGCCTAACGATCTACTTGTTAAGATCGCGAATCGCATTAAAATGATGGAAGATTTCATTGTTGTACGTGCTGTTTGTACATCGTGGGAGTTGGTATCACTAAGGATGATTTTGACATGTCTTCGCCTTAAGTTCCGTTGCTAATGTTGAATGATACCAAAGATAACAAATATCAAATATTGGGAATTTTACTCTCTTTCCAAGAAGAAAATGTAAATTTCTATGGCCCACATAATTATATTTTGGTTTAATAATTAATATAAGTTAAATCCTAAACATGTGTGGAGAAGTGGGGAAGTTACCTAGTAACTTCCAACTACCCATTAAGTGGGGAAGTTACCTAGTAGTATCCAACTACCCATTAAGTGGGGAGTTACTTGGTAATTTTAAATCTACCCATCATCTCCACTAATCACAATGATGGAAAGTGGGAATAATGTTCAAAACTCTCTAAGATTAAAAGGGTCCTCTCTCTGCCATAAAGATATAGTCTTATCCATTAAAGCTATTTATAAAGTGTAAGGCAAGAGAGAAAAACAACTTCTAAAGAACAATAAATAAAATATTTCCGCTCAATTCAAGTCAAGATTAATCTAAACATGCAGATTTATTTTATTGATTTGAGTTTGAGATTTTGTAATGTTCTTATTATAGGCAAGGAAAACGGAAAGAACATTACATCTGTGGGTTTTGCCAGAGGAAGTACTTTTGTACAAAGAACTTCGATTGGAAAAAGTAAAGGGTATAGTGCTGTATCTTCTGATGAATGTACCAACACATAATAAGATCATTAGGAAACCTAATTTTAATTCAATAGAACATGGCACTTCCTTTCGTCATGATGATCTTGAAGTAATGCAAGAGGCTTTGAGATGTAAATCAGGTATTTTACAACCTTCAAGGTCTTATATACACAGTAGTCCAAGTATGTGCTCTAAAAAAGCAAGTAGAACCCCCCCCCCCCACATGTACCTATAACAACTGGTACCTACTATAGTACTACTGATATGAAATTTCTTCAAGTGTTTTTCCTTCTGTAGTTTGTTGTATGGTGTCCTTGATCTAGTTTAAAATATGTTACTTTTTGTACCTTGATGCATCCCGCTCCACTGGTCATTTCTTTTCTAAGGACAGAATTTCCCGAGCTTTAGTAGGTAATTCATTTAGTTGTTAGTGGACTGAGTTTATTTCAATGTTTTATTAGCAAGGGAGCGAGCACAAAGTTTTACATATGTGGGCTCTTCGAGAAGGTGTGCTGAAAAGAGAACTTTGAATGGAAAAAATAAAGATTCTAGAAATACAGAGTATGATTTGAATGAACTCACACAAGATGATTTTACTCTTCCTCAAGATGAAGTTGAAGTGATGCAAGACATTAGGAGAAGTAAAACATGTACTTAACTCTCTGAACTGTTAGAACTTCTTCATTGTTTATAGATTGAGATTCTGTAATGTTTTACTTATGTCAAAACTTGTAGGTTCATGTGAATTTGACAAGATAAAAAAGGTTAGATGAAAAAATTTGTGTAAAGTTGTTACAAGACTCAAACCTGGAGAAAAGCTTAGAGTCATTTTTTACCACAATCAAGTTGTTGGGAATCATCACACTTTATTTTCGAGACACTTAGGTTCCTTGGTTCGTGATTTAATATGTGTCCTTTGCGAGTACACTCATGGACATACATCGAAGAAGCTAAATTGGAACACATGTGGGGAGCTGTCACTGTAAGGATTTAAATGAATACTACTGATTGAATTGTATTTCTTGAATCTTGTTGCTGGTTCATTTATTTGACATTCTCTGCAATAAATCAGAAAATATAGGAATAGATGTAAAGTGCAGTCACCTGGTGTAACATATCAGTAAGAGATTCTTTTATATTGCAGAACTTTAATGTTTGCACAAATTTTACCTGGTGTAAAATATCAAGCTGCTTTAGTAATCAGTAAGAGATTACAAATACGTACTCTACCCTACGTAGCAGTCACCTCACAACTAATATCTGATACTTTACAAACTGATATCAAATGTCATTGAAATATTGTTCGTACAATCAAACTTGTATCACTTTTCTGCTTCAGCAAGGTTGACAGTAACTATATTTTTTACTTCGTAAAATCACTTCTCGACTTCTCTCCAAATGGTTCACTACTTCATTCCAAACATTTTTCATTGTTCAACTTATCTTGCTGCGACACTGTTTCAAGAGACTGCAATGTATGATTTTTATCTCGTCTTCTTCTTTTTTTCTTTCTTTCTTATGCTCTGTTAACTGTCTATTGTCTGCAATTGTCCCTCTATTTTGTCAATAACCTGCAATTGTCCCTATGTTCTTATGCTATGTTAATTGTCTATTGTCCCTCTGTTCTTATGCTATGTTAATTGTCTATTGTCTGCAATTGTCCCTCTGTGTTGTCCATAAGCTGCAATTGTTCCTCTGTTTTGTCCATAACCTGCAATTGCCCCTTTGTTTTAAGCCAACCCCATCAAGTGCATCAACCTTGCTGATTATTTATTGTCTCTAAGATTTGTTTTAAAATTTTGAGTCTCTTGTTTAATGCTATATGCCAAATATATTAGGAAAAAATTGATACTGATGACTGATACGCTCAAATTACACCTCTCTAAAGAAGCGTAAGCGATCGTTATCAAGTAAAGAACCCAACTTGTAGGTTGGGGTCGATCCCACGAGGAATATGGTCTAGACTTAAACTTAACTTACAATTATATTCGTTTAGTCATATTATTTCCAAAACAAGTAATTAAAAGGGGGGATTTGTGAAACAAATTCTGAAAGTTATGTGCACAATTAGTAAGCAAGATTCGAACTTTTGTTGTTATCAAGATGAGAGAGAAACTAGGGTGTACGTGTTCCCCATAAGCTCATAACGCAGTAATCCTAGTAATAGTAATCCTTTCCTTGTGTATTACATGCAAAGTGATAAGTTAGGTATCTCTAATTCCTTGGTCCGACAACTATTAGTAATCCTTTCCTTGTGTATTACATGCAAAGTGATAAGTTAGGTATCTCTAATTCCTTGGTCCAGCAACTAGAGAGTTTCACCCCGCACATTGGTCCGGCTACTTGTGTATAATTTACTAACCCTTACCTTTACCTCACATTAGACATCACATCGATGTATGGCTTAGTTTTCACCCTCGCACCACTTGATACTAGATTATTAGATAGTATCACACTAAATCTATGTTGATACTTCTTTTCTTATTAACTACCTCCTTGGTCCGATAAGTAGCAACAAGGCAAGTTCTAACATTTGCAATCGCTAAAAAGACTTCTAAACGAAAGAATTATCAATGCATGCAATAACACTATTCAAGAATTACTTAGTTACTATTCATACTTTGTTAATCACTCATGGTTCCCACAACCCTAGTTGTGGATTTAGTTACCCATAAAAGCAAGACCACAATTCATATTTTTAGATGAAGAAATCATGAACTTACGTAATGAGAAGAATAAACCCGGAATCTCAACTTGAATTTCAAAGTCAAAATCTTCAAAACGAACTTAGGAAATCAAGAATTGCTAAAATTGCAAGTTAATCTCCAAAGCCAAAAACTAGAATAAAAGTAATGAAGTCTAACCCTTTAAAAACGAGGTTTACATGCCCTATATAAAATAACAAGTCCCAACTAAAAAGGAAATGAAATAAGGAAATAATATTTTAGGACGCAGTTTCGATCTATGACACTGACCTATGGACCGTGGATTGACCTACGGTCCGTAAGTCCCTTCCGTGGTTCAAGACTTAAGCAAATTTTCCAACTTAAAAAATCTTCATCTCAGATGCAACTGACGGATCAACATTCGGACCGTGGTTCAAACCACGGTCCGTGGATCCTCCTCCGTAGCTCCATACTTAGAATCTTCAAAATCAGTTACTGGAACCCCCTCTTTGAATTATTTGATGGAACAGTAGGACGGCCGGTAGGTCGATCTATGGTCCGTCGATTGCAACCGTGGTTCCACACTTGGTCAAGAATTCCCTGATCTTCCTTCAGCCTTGCCTACCCATCTACGTCTACCATCTACGGGGCGTGACTGGACCTACGGTCCATAGTTCACATCCGTAGATGCCCTTTTCTGCACATTCTTCAGCTGTGTCTCTCAACTTCCACGTCCGAACTTATATCTTGCAAACATGGTAAAAAATACATTAATACCAATACAAAATGGCCCTAGACACACACAACTCTTAAGTGAAATGTATTAAAAATACCGTAAAGTCATGGTATATCAACACCCTCAACTTAAAGTCATTGTTTGTCCTCAAGCGACGCACTAAGACTCTAAACGACACTTGTATAAAAGCAAGCATTCAAGATCAAGCAATCACATGACACTCTATCTCGACTCTCTTTTTGAGTGCAAATCTTTTCTCTTAGACTCAACAAGCTAACTCATGCGGATCAAAATATGACAAAGATCGAACAATTAACACACATCATACACTTTTTTGCTATCACCAAGGTACCAACTTTCCGACAATGTAACTAGTTCCCTTCAAACGAAACCCCTTTTTCACACAATGAATATGATTTTGAGTACAAGGATTCATTCAACACTCACGCTTAGAAGTAATTTCAAGTACAGTTAGTGCTCAATACCATAGGCTTGCCCTTATTTTCACTGTTTAGACTCTCCAAACTAGTTGCTAGGATCACTATAGGACTTTTCTTAGCTTGTAACGTAGGCTCGGGGTCAGGTTTGGTACATTTAGGTACTTTTTAGTGACTTTCTGCCCTCTTTGACATTACATTGGCTATTTACCTCTTCCTTGACCTATTTTTGACAACTTTTTATCCAACTTTCTTTCCCTTCTTTCTTTGTAACATGGATGTGACTTTTGACTTTCTTTTTCTTTTATTTCTTTCAACACTTTTCTTTTCATACCCTTTTTTCCATTTGGTTTCCTTTTTCATTAGCCACCCTCAACTTATGCATTTTGCATTAGTTGAGGTGCACAATGTCCGAGGTCAGACCAGGGCCAAGATCAAGGTAACTTTTGGGCTTAGCCACCCTCAACTTAGGCCAAAAGCCTAAGTTGAGGTGCACATGTACAAA
>NW_006239134.1:455127-460400 GCF_000226075.1 Solanum tuberosum | reverse complement strand
TTTGAACAATCAACTATTCTCACACACTCTTGGCACATAATTTCATTATTAGATTACCCAGTTCATGTTTTAGCTTAAGTCATGCCATCAAGTTGGTTCCTTATCATGTCATACTCAGAGCCAACACATTCAACTCATTCTAGCCTACAGATTTTAGCACATACCACAAATTTTGGACGGGTATCATTTTTTTTCTTAATTATGCCATCATGCTTCATTATTTCACATACTTCTTACACATACAATCCTAACACATGCCGGTTCAACAAAAATTAAACAGTCTCTTGGGAAAAAGAACACAGGCAAGAAAACCCCAGGAAAGGATTATGAGTTGGGTTACTCAAACTTCACCTTATCACTCACAATCCATTTACCCCACCCTAACAAAATAGAGTGCAATTGTCCCCAATGCACAAAAATAAGCAATAAAGAGTAGGGTGAAGGTGAAGCAAACCTGTGGTGCAAATGCGCCGAAGACCTCAACAAGCGGGTGGGTCTGGTTTCTCGGATCCCACTGGAACAACACTTGGGTCACCCTCAGTAGTGCCCACATAATCTATCACATCACCATCAGTAGTGCTATCAGTCACTCTAACTGCACCATCAGTGGTGCTAACATCATCTCCCACGATAGTCATGGCCTCAGTGGTGGGCCTAGAACTAGAGGCTCCAATAATACTCGCACAAGCCCTCTGCTGGCGCAACTCCTCATCTACAATGGAGGCTCTCCTAGCCTACTCATTCTGCTGGCGTTCCCGCTTCCTAGCTTGAGCATCCTCAGTGGTGTCAGAAATGTGAGTAGAGCGGTGCCTCTTCCCTCGAGCACGGGTGGGCTCGGGCTGTGCTATGTCATCACTGAATAAGGCATCAAGCACGGTGTCATCAGCCAATGCAGTAGGTGTAGAATCTGGCTCATCTGTGGGAGGGGCTATGATGACATCAAGGTCGGCCTAGAGACTATCCAACTCGGTCCGGATAGAGGAGAGATCTGTGATGTGGGCTGGTTGTGTGAGGACTCTCAATTCGAAGGCATCTAGGCGCTTATGAACGACCTGGACCTTCTGGTCCATCATGGTCTCCATCCTCCGCTCCATTTTGACCTCGGACTCTGCAATAGACTTTTGCATCCATAGCTTTACATGATAAAGCAGTGTGGCCATCTAAGCCTCCAATTTCTAAACACAAGCTAAGGGCACCACAACAGCTCCTGAAGGCGGGGTGACTCTGGACGAGCTATGGGCCCGACTAGCGGCCTGAGATGGGGAGGCCGGGGCATCATTAGTGTGGGCTGGAGGGGTAGGGTCATCACCCTGCATCTGCTCCACATCATTTACTAAATTTGCTCCCAAAAGGGGTACATTGACCTGTGGCTCTCGACGTGGTGCCGCCATATTCGCCTTATCCCGAATCAGGACTATATCTAGGGTCCCCGTTGCTCGAATCAACTTGTCACAATGCTAGATCGGCACTCCAGAGTCCCTGCGTAACTGAAAAATGAGGCAATGAAAAGGGTTAGTGATGGAGGCCTTGAAAGCCTTCTCATGAATCTCCGCAATGATCATGCAGGTAAAATCAATCTCGAACCCCGCAACCAATGCTGCTACCATGATTGCGCAGTCCCAAGTGAGTGCATTATCAGCCTTCATGGGAGAAACCTGATTCCTTACCAACATCCAGAAAAAACTTAGCCACAAATTTAAGAGTGGCCTTCTTGATGCTTAAGCCCGGAGTGGTGACCCACTCGACTCGCTCTCCGTCAGTAGCAATATTACGAGCCAGCCAGTGTAATACAGTCTCCCTTTTCTTGGCACTCCACTGGAACTCCCCGCCCCACACGATGTCCCATCTGTAGTCAAATTCGGCCGTGTTGAATACCCAAGTGTGGCCAGGGCTAGGGCTGTAGAGGAACCGACGGATGGTGTTCTCAGAGATGTCCATAGAAAACTCGCGCACTAGTGTAGCCTTGAGTGGTGTCTGAGCTCTGGGATTGGCATTTCTATGAATAGAGCCTCGAAGAGTGGCTGCGTAGGAAGCATAGAACTCCCTCATGATCTCCTCGCTATATGTTCCTAGTTCCTTGCCCATCCACTCACACTTATGATGTTGAAATAGCCGGTGGATGTCGGGTACAATGTGTAGGTTCCCCGTGAGAACTCTGCGCTTCTCTGTGATTAGCCGGGCCATATTTTCTTTTTCATTCAACATCTTGGCATCCCTTTAGATTTTCCATTGGCCCTCCACGCACCATCTATTGGGCTCCTCAGCAACCGGAGCAAGGTCGTTGTTTTGTGGCACTTGAACTTCCCCCGAACTAGTAGCCTCATCAGACGAGGCAGCCTGGCCATGTGAACTCGAGCCTGTGGTGGACCCAGTAGTAGACCCTGCAGCAGAGGCGAACTCAGAACCGGAAGGAGACCCAGCCGGTGACCCGATCAATGTATCCTCCTTATCAGACTGGGAGGCAGTGACTACGTCGGGGACCACCTTCTTGGCTTGATTCCGAGTAGCCCGGGGTGCTGTGGGTGATGTCCTTTTAGTGGGGGGGACATATTCGGGGTCTTTCGTAGCATCAGTATCCTCGTCGATTACCCGATAGGTATGAGTCGTTGATTTTGATCTATCCTTGACGGTTATAGCTTTTTTCGGGGACATTGTACCTGTGGGGGAAGAATTAGTACCAATATGAACTAAAGACACACTCAAATTTTTTTAGAACAAATAATGAACAAAATAAAAAAAATAAAAAATTATAGGCAGTGACTTCAGTGGCCACCTATGGTGGGTTTCTACGGTCCGTAGGTTGACCTACGTTCCGTGGATCCCCTCCGTAGATCAGAAGTTCCAAAGAGTTGGGCTCTGATGGGAATCACGAATGTGCAGAACGGTTTGTAGATTGACCTAAAGACCATAGTCCACCTCTATGGTTCTATACTTAGTGAAATTGCTTTGTGCCACAGACCACAAACATGCTCTACAGTCCGTAGACTAATCTACGGTCCGTAGATGAGGTCTCGTGGATCCATTTTGTGCTAGGTATCAGACACTCTTCACTTCGAAACCAAATTCTATCAATTCAAACCATGGACCTTAGCCTAATCATGTATTTCAACATAATTTTATGCTAGTTTGTCATCCCAAGGGTTTCAATTACTCAATTTTCAATATGTATTGCATACGAGGCTAGGAACCCTGAGTCGAAACTTGTATTTAGACTCTTATTACACTTTTTTTACACATTACAAAGACAACACAATCATAATATATCATCCCAAGGGTATTTCTAATTTTAGTTTAGCATGCAATTTCATACAACAACTACCCAAGGTCAAGATCCACTTCCTGACTTTCTGTAACAACAATGAACCGGAATTCAAAGTGAAGGGAAAGTCGATTACCTTACAAGAAAAGGAAATGGGAGATTGTGTGATGATTCAAGACTTCCAACAACTTCTAACTCGCCTTTCGCACCGAACCCGAATACCGGAACCTCTGGGGAATTTGGAATGAAGGAATTTGGGTGAAAGGAGAGTTAATTGGGAATATGGGAGGATGAATATGGAGAGATTAATGGGGGAATGGTGGTAATATGGAGGAATTTTAGGATTTTGAGGGGTTTAGAAATGGTTAGGAGGAAAATATGGGAAGTGGGGAATGATTTGAAAAAGGGGGGTTTTATTTACAAGAGGTCCAGGTTGGGTCAGGCAGAACTAGGGTTTGGACCCACGAGACCCCGTCTACGGTCTGTGGGTCGACCTACAGTCCATAGATGGGGTCCATATGTCACTTTTACACTTAGAAAAATTTAGAAGTTTTACTTGGGATCTACAGACACCATTCACGGTCCGTGGAATGAACCACGGACCGTCGATGGGGTTCGTAGACCTCTGCACATACCTTTTTTGTAGATTTTTGCTTTTCGCCCCTGCACATGTAGAAACCATTAGGCCTTTCTTTTTACATTTTCTGGACACTTTTTAGACACGAACCCTATGCTATATCTAGCCAACACTAAAACAAAATAAAGCACCTATCTAAAGGAATACAGAAAAGCAAATAAACAAAGAAAACTACTAAACCAAAAGAAGAACCTATGGTTGGATAGATTGTACATCTTGGGTTGCCTCCCAAGCAGTGCTTATTTAACGTCGCAGTACGATGCATGCCTTTTGATTACTCAGACTTCATCAAGATAATAGGCCTCAACAACTTCTTGCACACTTTCCGTGTTTCCTAGATAGATCTTGATCCGTTGCCCATTTACCTTATACCTTGTTCCCTCACTGTTCTCCAACTCCACCGCTCCATGTGGGAGCACTTGCGTGACTAAGAATGGCCCGGTCCACTTGGACTTGAGCTTGCCCGGAAACAAGCGCAACCTAGAGTTGAATAGAAGCACAAGATCACCCACAACAAATTCTCGCTTTTCAATCCTTTGATCATGATACTTCTTCATCTTCTCCTTGTACAAGACTGAACTTTCATAAGCTTTTAGGCGAAACTCAGCAAGCACATTCAAGTAACTCATTCTCTGATTTGATGCGGCGCCCCAATCCAAATTTAATTCTTTAGCTCCCACATAGCCTTATGCTCTAACTCTACCGGCAAATGACAAGACTTCCCATATACAAGTTGGTAGGGGGACATACCTATGGGAGTCTTGAATGCGGTGCAATAGGCCCATAGAGCATCATCAAGCTTCCTTGACCAATCAATTCTATTAGCATTCACAGTCTTAGCCAAAATCTCCTTGATCTCTCTGTTGGACACTTCAACTTGCCCACTAGACTGCGGATGGTAAGGAGTTGCTACATTGTGGCGGACGCCATATTTCTCAAGTAGTGCCTTAAACAACTTATTACAAAAGTGGGAACCTCCATCGCTGATAATCGCCCTAGGTGAACCAAATTTGGAAAAGATATTCTTTTTCAAGAATGCGGTGACACTTTTACCTTTATTGTTGGGAAGCGCAATTGTTTCCAACCACTTCGACATATAATCAACCGCAACAAGAATATACTTCATCCCATGTGAACTCACAAATGGACCCATAAAATTAATGCCCCATACATCGAACAACTCTATCACCAATATAGGATTCATAAGGAGCTCTTGCCTCTTTGAAATTCCTCATTTTTCTTTGGCAACGGTCACAAGACTTGGCGAAATCATGAGCATCTTGGTGGATGGTAGGCCAATAATACTTACACTGCAATATTTTATGCGCAGTCCGAATACCACTATGATGCCCACCAACAGGCGATGAGTGACATGCC